>NW_015386696.1:420570-441208 GCF_001527695.2 Protobothrops mucrosquamatus
CTCTCTCTCTCTCTCTCTCTCTCTCTCTCTCTCTCTCTCTCTCTCTCTCTCTCTCTCTCTCTCTCTCTCTCTCTCTCCCTCCCTCCCTCCCTCCCTCCCTCCCTCTTTCTCATCTATGGATGTCTATGTCGGTTCTGTACAATATCTTACCTCTACCTAAAAGTTGTTGCACTCTTTTGGCAGAGAGCTTTGATATCATTCCTGGGATCTGTTGAAGCCATTCTCCCAGCTTAGGAGTCATAGCCCCAAGTGCTTCTACTGGAACCACTTTGACCTTTACTTTCCTATCCTCTCTAGTTCCTCCTTCAGGCCCTGGTACTTCTCCAGCTTCTCATATCCTTCTTCCTGATGTTGCTATCATTTGGCACCATCCCTCTGTTAAAGTACTAAAGTTTGCAAATGATACAACAGTGATTCATCTCATTCAAGATGACGACGAATCTGCATACAGACAGGAAGTTGAAAAACTGGCCCTGTAGTGCAGTCGGAACAATCTTGAACTGAACACACTCAAAACTTTGGAGATGATAGTAGATTTTAGTTTAGTTTCTAGGTTCTATAATACTTCAGGACTTAAAAATGGACACCTAACACCAAAAACATCATCAAAAAGTACAACAAAGAATGTTCTTCCTGAGCCAACTCAGAAAGCTCAGACTACTCAAGGAGCTGCTGATACAGTTCTACAAAGAAATTATTGAATCTGTCACTTGCACCTGTATAAATTCTGGTTTGGCACTGCAACCAAACAAGACAGATACAGATTTCACCGGATAGTTAGGACTGCAGAAAAAATAATTGCAACCAGCCTGCCTTCCATTGAGGACCTGTATACTGCATGAGCCAGAATGAGGGCTGTGAAAATATCTACAGACCCCTCACACCCTGGACATAAACTGTTTCAACTTCTTCCCTCAAGACGATGGTATATAAGGCATTGCATGCCAAAGCAACCAGGCCCAAAGACAGTTTTTCCCCCAAGCTATCACTCTGCTAAACAACTAATTCCCACAACACTGTCTTATGCCCTGGGATGTCAAACCACCTAATAGGTCATTACTATTATTATTATCCCTCTCATCTTTCCTATTACCTAGTTCAGGGGTGGGCAACCTTGGCTTTTTATGACTTGTGGACTTCAACTCCCAGAATTCCTGAGCCAGCCATGCTGAGGGGAAAGGGAGAGTTTCCAAGCTGAGCCATGTTGGCTCAGGAATTCTGGGAGTTGAAGTCCACGAGTCATAAAAGAGCCAAGGTTGCCTACCCCTGACCTAGTTCCTTAGCTTCTTATGACTATAATTTTGTTGTTTGTATCTCATTATTTATGTTGATTGCTTTTATTAGAACTCTATTATGATTTATGTTGGTTATTTAGTATCCTATGACTATCACTAAGTGTTGTACCTTATACAGGTAGTCCTTGAGTTACAAATGGAGCCTGCCCATGGAGTCCAACCCCCTCCTGTTCAAGCAGGAAATCCTATACCATTTCAGACAAATGATTGTCCTTTTCTCTTCTTAAAAACATCCAGTATTGGAGCATCCACAACTTCTGGAGGCAAATCATTCCACTAGTCATCCTGAACATCCACACCAAACTGATGCTCCTGTACATAATGACAGCTATTTGATTGTGCCATTCAGTGTATGCTGTTTCTGCCTGCATCTTACAACCTGCCACTGTGTGGGGCTCCTGTGCATAGTCTGCACCTCCTCTCTAGTTGTGGTAAACCACTCCTTCTATGGATCTGGTGCTTAGTGGCTGTTCTTGTGCTGTAAGATCGGTGCCTCGGTGCTGTATTTTAGTCCAGCCCTTTCTGGCCACTGGTAGGATTTCCTAGTATCTACCACTTCAGTTATCTGTCACTGGTACATCCCCCATGCAGGGTCTTGTCTTGCCATGGCACTTCCTCTGCTTGATCTTCTCATGTCTGCTGTTGCCCTCAGGCATTCTCTCAGCTGTTCATGTTCAGGTGCTGGATGCTCTGGGTTTACTCCTGGATGCTCTTGGTTTCATTCAGAGAGTGTGTGTGCGGGTCCACTTTATACTTCCTAGACTAAGAACCAAAACATGGTATATTTCTAAATTCAGACTTTAGTTTGCCAATGAAGTTCTCCAATCAAGAAAATGCACACCATCAGCAGCATCGTCAGGGGGTGGGGGGGTCAAACAGGTAAACATGACATCAGCAGCATTGTGTTATTGCAATGAAATCCCCTTTCCTTTTTATGTGCATCAATATATGCCCGAAGGTCAGAATTTATGGTGTATTGGCATGACACTGCTTTTGTTATTTTAAAGCTGTTAGCAGCCGTGGACACAGTAATCATACTTGTTAATATCATCAGCATAAATATTGGTCAGGATTCCTTAAAGATGCCGTGCAATTCTTGCATCTTGTTATAATTCTAAAGTCAGAGAAACAATAGACCACTATTGTTCTAGGCCACTATTAAATCACGTGCTGGTATTTGGTGCTTGATTTTATACATTCTCCCTAGCAATATATCATCTGGTTTTGTTTACTGAAACCTAACCCCAAGATAGATGCCATTTCAAAAACAGGCATAGAAAGCTGCATGGTCAAATCAATGCACAATATTCACACAATGTGAATTCTGTAGAAATATATGAGGTTCAGATGTGCCATTTTTATTATCATTGCTTCATTTATGGAATTATTTTTGCATAAATCCTGATTTGCTGAGAGTTGGGGAGTCTGCCAATGTGAGTTTTGAGCTGAGATACTTTGCAAAATTCCTCCTGGAGTCAGAGAGGAAAGCTTCAAAGGGACTGCTGAGGTGAGTTGGGGTGGGGACCTTTACGATCAAAACAGAAGAGGTCTTGGGCAGTTCTTCATCGGTTGGGTTGCTGGTATTTCTGTTTCGACTCAAGGTGACTCCTCCCTTGGCTGCATAGGTACAAATCAGTAAATCATCAGTCTGAGTCTCATGGTAAAGACCAGCGCATTCACTACGATGGAAGCACTCACCTTCTGCTGTGAATTCATCCCTTTGCCACTGAAACTTGTTCTCCCAAACTGAACATGCCAGCACAGCGAAGAATGCCTGAAACCACTGCGCACTTCTGCAGGAGACCACGCATTGAAATGCACGTCCTCAGTTCTCTGCAGGACTTTTCAGACTGCAAATCTGTCAGGCCACATTTAGCAGGCAAACGGTGTGCCTCAGAGCTCTCGGCTGCACAGAACTATCAACTACACAGATGCAGTGTAATGTATCATTCTGGTGAAAAACTGTGGCCTCCCACCCCATTGATCTCCCTCCCTGGAACGTTGCAGACCAAACCTTTCCAGGAGGCAAACTGGGGCCCAATTGTGCGGGTACAAAGAAAGGCACAGAGAATAAGTCCTACTTTATCATGAGTCTTGGCAATACATTCATTCTACATAGAATAAAAATAATCCCTTTGATTTTTACCAAAGCCTGCATTTTGCGTTAACTTCTCCAGAGAGGAAACCAGCAGGGTAAGAATACAGGGAAAGTGAGTAGCCCGCACTTATCAATGCATTGTTTATTTATTTCATTTATTGGATTGTTATCCCACCTTTATTATTTTATAAGTAACTCAAGGAGGTGAATATAAGTAATACTCCTTCCACCTATTTTCCCCACAACAACATCCCTGTGATGACCCAGGGTACAGCACAGAGGCAATGCAGTCAGCTGGTAATTCAAACCGCCCTTTAATTGCTCCAAATTTTCCCCAAATGCTCCCACGTTTCTGGCAAGCCTCCAAACAAAGGAAGGCACACACACCTTCAGCTGCCTCTGGCTGCAAGTAGTTTCACATACAGTCTGATTAGGAGAGGAATTTACTCAAGGCCACAGAGATAACAAGGAATGACACATACATCATAAACCTAACGAGTCTATGTGAATACAAGCTTGCCTGAGCAGTTTCAAAAGGGAAGCCAAAATACAGTCTGAGATCTTTGAACATCCAAGCACGTTGTCAGCCAGTCCAATGGTCAGAGTTTCCAGGTTTCCAAGCAGAAGTCACAGAACAAGAGATCAGCAACAATATACACAAAACTCCAAGGAGTCAGGGTTTGTTCCCGACAAATGCCTCTCCCCACAGGGTCTCCTTAAATCTCAGTCTCCAGGTGTACCTTGTGGAGAGGGATGGGATGATCTTCTCCCGAGTAGTTGAGCCTGCCTGCATTGTTCCCTCCTTCTCTCCACTCTCCGTGCTCTAGGATCAGGTGGGGGTGGCCCTTGCTCATCGCCTGAACTCTGTCTCTCCTGTTCATCCTGTCCTAATCCTGAAGGGCCCTGGCCTGCCTCGGCCTGCTCTTCCCCATATTCCTCTGAAAACACAGACCCTCGACCTCCATAGGGTCCCGTTCCAGCTCATTTTCCTCTGCAGATTCAGGCTCCGCCAGAGGCATGACAATCCCTTTGAGGTGGGTTGGGCTGAGAGAGAGCAAAGTCACCCAGCCGACTTTCATGCCTAAGGCAGGACTAGAGCTCCCAGTCTCCTGCTGATTAATCCAAAGTCACGAAGCTGGCTTTCATGCCTTAGACAGGAGTAGAATTTACTGTCTCCTGGTTTCTAGTCTGGGACTTTAACTGTAGTGATTTAATTTCCTTAAACCTGACCTACCCTTTAGGCTTGGCTTTATGTACTACAATCTGTAAGGTTTTGAAATTGTTGTAGTCACGGTTTTCTCACAGTATATGTACATTTAGCATTTTATTTTAGTTCGTTTTTGAAAGTCAGGACAAGGGAACCTGAGCCTGCCATCATTTCAAAACTGAAATGGATAAAAAGAAAAAAGAGAGACCTAAATACTTCAACTTTTTTTAAACTTCTCCTTCAACGATCAGCTCAACATAGAAGATGCATATTTTTAAAATATATTTGATGCATTTTGTGTGCCACTTTCTTGCAAAAATGGCTTAAAAAGTAGAGTCCCATCTAACTGGGTGTTGATAAAATAAATGGCTTTGTTCTGCTAGTGAGTATGGTGTTTCCAGCAAGTAGACAAATGCTAGAAGAATTACCGGTCTATACAACTCTTGTCAAGGAGACAGAATTAACTGGAGAAGGACTTAAAGCAATATTTTGCCAAGCACTTGCTTCCCCTGACACGGAAAACTGTTGGGACTTGATACCTGCTCAAGAAGAGGATTTTTTTTCTAAGTAGTATTTAAACATAATGAAGCAATTAGGTATCATCTAATGCAGGGGTGTCAAACTGCCGGCCCGCAGGCCGGATGCATCATAGCGAAACCGCGCCCACCCCATTGCCAGCAATGGAAAAAATGTCATGATACATCGCGACACGTCACATAACATTGCGAGTTTAACACCCCTGATCTAATGAATTAGCTATTTTGTAATCCAGATGATTAGAAGAGCAGTAGATTGGGGGAAACTATCAAAAAAAATGGTTGGAATTTTTAGATTTATTTATTTATATCCCACCTTTATTGTTTTTACAAATAATTCCAGGTGGCAAACATATCCAACATTTCTTTCTCCTCCTATTTTTTCCCTGAACAACAATTCTGTGAGATGGGTTGAGCTGAGAGTTCCTGGCCCAAAGTCACCCAGCTGGCTTTCAAAACTAAGGCAGAACTTGAACTCATGGTCTCCTATGTCTTAACCATTAAACCAAACTGACTTTTTTTTTCCTGTGCGTAGCAACTGAGAAAAATTGACCCCAAGTAGCAAATATCAGCCGCTTTAGAAAAGAAGCAACATTGAAAAATGTAAATAGCTGTGTATGTAAATTCAGTATACTATATAGACTACTTTAAAGAAAATCCACGGCTCTTAAATTCTCTGAAGACTGTCCGCAATGTAATGGGAGACCTGTGTTAGTTTATGGTAGCCAAAAAAATAAAATGAAATCTGGCAGCCCCTATTCTGACAAATAAATTGCATTAAAAGGCACCAGCTTTTGTGAGCTCTAGCTTACTGTATAAATTTGCGCAGAGTGGCTGGTCTGATGTAGATTTTAAATAGGGATGAAGGCGGAGAGGAAGACAGGTTGGTTTTGCAAATGCAGGTTACATGTGAGAAAAATTACAAGTACCTTGTAGGGTAAGTACTCATATCTCCATACAAACAACCACCCAGCCTGAAGCAGATTATCACAAAAAAATACAGCAAGGATGGAAACATGAGAGTCAGACCCTGCAATAAACTCAGATTTCTACTTTGTCCTCACATCTACACCAACAGCAAAATTAGAGGCCCCAGTAATTCTACACTCAAGATAAGAGGTGCCTTCACATGCTGTTCCTCTAATGTGATATATGCCACCATCTGCCAGCAATGCCCCTCTGCATTTTATGTAGGACAAATGAGACAAACTTCACACAAAAGAATTAATGGACACAAGTTTGACATCAGGTCTCAAAACAAGGGCAAAGTCATATCACAGCAGTTCAACCTCCCAGGATGCTGTATTGCGGATCTCAAAGTGACCATCTTGGAAACACAAGGCTTTAACAGCACCACTGAGTGAGAGATAGCTGGACTCACACAAGTGAAATGGTCTCAAGCTAGCTAAAAGGTCTCAATGAACACAGTCAGTTCTTAATGCATTCCAATGGTTAATTGATAAGGCAATTGTAATCTGTCTCACCTTTGTCTGCATAATCTACTTATCTTCCCCTCCTTTCTTCCTGACCTCACCCCAATTTAAACCCTACATCAGTCTAGTTAATCTGTGCATCTGATGAAGTGAGTTGCAGCTCATGAAAGATTATGCCTTTTAATAAAATCTGGTCATCAAAAAAGGCACTACCAGACTCTTCCTGATTTGGAAAGTTTGGTGGGTTGTATGTTCAAATAAATTAGGCTGTACCACTTTAAAAAAAGATGTCTGAAGATGATTACCGCAGGATGTCAACATATTTAGACAGATAAGAGGTGAGACAAGCAGCCTGGCCTATCTGAAACAGATGTTCTAAACACCATCATGATGTTGCCAAGAAGCCCCCCACAAATTCATATCAATTCTGTATTTTTACAAAATTCTCTTAAAGTTGATAAAAGATAAACATGTGAATTGACTCATGCTGCATTTTAAAAATTAAAGAAGACAACTGCCCACTATAAGCACAGAGATTGGGGCAACCCAAGCATTTAAGAAATAACTTGGTTAGTGTGCAATTTGTTGGTGTGCATTTCAGTTAGGGGAAGAAACCTGGCTTGTCCTGTGTATGATGGTTTGTTTGTTCTCACCCTGACTTGGCTTAGAAAATGTCAGTTCTGTATATCATTTCTACCTTGGATTCCTATTACATGGCCTTACAAATGACCTGTGCTATTTCTTTTATTGATTTATCGGCCCCACCCTCCCTTCCAAAAACAAAGCAAATTGTAAAGCACTCAGCTTTACATTGTATGCATAGATTGTCAGGGAAGAATATATTGTAAGTCATAAGAATGACTAACGTTATTGACATGGTACAAATCATCATTGGCAACTGAGCACTGAATTTGATTGGAGAGGGCTGAGAGTTTATGCAAAATCATAAATCTCGCTAAGATTCATGGGTGATTGTCATTGGATGGAGAGATTTACAGTCGGAGCACTGTGCCTTCATTTTGTGTGGCTTTCTTTACTCTCTGAGTTTGTTTTAACCTGGATCACTCTTTTTAGTTCTTTTTAGAAGTTTGGACCCCATCTGAAAAGCCCCAACCAATACAACAAAGCTTTCTGAATATCAGCTGAGGGCGACAGTTTAGAGAAGAAGCCTGTTGTATTATCGTTGAAATATTGTGTATCACTGCCTTGCATATTATTCCTGGTAGGCATTTTTACAGATTTCATCACTGTCAACATATCTTTCATGATACAGTTAAATGTTTCTGGATAGGGGCTTGTGCTGGAATAATATAGTCTAGGGTAATAACAAGAAGTCAGTCTTAAATTTTCAGTACAACCATCTTACATACATCTACTCAGAGACAAATCACTTTGAAATCAGATTCATGACTAGAACTGTTATCCACTTTTCCATGCTGAAGGAATTACATAGATATGAGTGGCAGGCTAGGCCAGTGATGGCGAACCTTTTAGAGACCGAGTGCCCAAACTGCAACCCAAAACCCACTTATGTATCGTTGGGTGCCGGGTGGGTGTGGCTGATTGGGTGGGCGTGGCCCATTGGGTGGACATGGCTTCGGTGGTAACGGCAGACTAGGTGGGACTAAAAAGTTCAATCAATCAATTCCAACTTTGCGAGATCTTTTTTTTCCCCAAGAGAAGTTGAAATTGATTGATTGAACTTTTTAGTCCCACTTCATGTTCTAGATTTGCACAGAAAGAAAGTGGGTAGGTCCAGCAAAAAAATTAATATAACTGAGATGAACTGCATTAAAATTAAATACAACTGATATAGCTAGTATGATCAATCCCCATGTATTTAACAGGTTCCCCTTGCTATATAATCCTTTAAAGGAGCCCAGGGGCTACACCCAAGATTCGATATATTACAAGTGGCCCTGAGGCCTCAGCTTCGTTTCTTCTCCTCTACAGTAGATGTACAGAAAATGACTTTTAAATAACCATAGGGTTGGAAAGGTCTCCTGAGAAGCAGGGTTTCAAATTGTTATTCAATCCTTCCTCAGGAACTCTAGTATATTTGATCCCATGCAACCTACCCCTAGCCAAATTTTCTTGGTTGATTATGTTTTGAGCTGCAACCAGCCCTTGGGATCGTGGTGGTCTCTAAATATGAGAGCTAAATAAATAAGATAAATAAGTATGACCTCAAAAGAGCATAATGTGTCAGTGAACAGAACTGGTATTTTTCAGGTTCTAAAAGAGAATTTTCCACCAAAAATGAGAGGGAAACATGTGGTGACAGAATCCCCACCAGGAAATTGATATGCCCTTTACACCAGGGCAAAGTATCTTTTTTTCTCTCTGAGTAATCTCAGTTTCATCCTTGGCAGGGAAACATCCTCTGAGATCCAGAGAGCATCTGCAGTCATCCATCCTCACATCCCAAAGAGGATAGAAGAGAAAGAAACTCACAGGGGATAGAAGCAAACAGGACTCTCTGTAGCTCTAATCGTAAGCCATATCATTATAAAAATCAAAGACAAAAGAGCTCACCTAGAAGGGCCAGGTAACCGATAGGGGTCATTCACTGTTTGGTAATTGGATGTTATTTCTCTTGTTCTTGCAGATCCCTTTAGAAAAGTACAAGAAAACGCTGCTGAAAACAAATGGACTTATGTAAACAGACAGAAATAAGGAACTTCAAGTAAAGCCATGTAGAGCATTAACAAGCATCTAACAGTGTAATTCAGGGGCTGTTTCATGTTGGGAAGAGACACAAAGAAGAAAGAGATATTGAGTATGAACAGACACACTTCAGAAATGACTGTTGCTAGATTTTTTTTCTGCTTATCCCTAGAAGTTTTTTTTCACAGCTCTTAATAGCAGAGGGCCCAGCACTGAAGGACGTGGTGTGTACTTCTTCCAATATTATCTGTTTCTTTGCAGATCCAAGTTTGTTCCCTTAACTGTTTGATACTCCCTTTGCAACCCCTCCCTTTATTAAAAAAAAAAAACAATGAAAGGAAACAGCTGCAGGAGGAGGTGAGAGTTTCGTGCTGTCACAATGATTATTTGCACTACTACTTAGGGTTTTAGTGATCAGAAGCTGCCCTCGTCTAAAAACCTTTGTTGGGCTAGTGACTGTGACTCTGGAACTGCAAAAGAAGGGTTAGGAAAGCACATGCAGTTGGCTAGGAAATCAGGTGACTGAACAGCTGTCTTGTGACCTAAATGTGAAGAACTTGCCATTCCCCAGTTCAGTCCTAGACTGAAGGCTGTAGATACACACAAAATGCAATGGGTATGTTGAGTTTTACAGCAGCTGCACTATTCAACTGGCGTCCAATTGGATGCACCCGTACAGTCTAATTTTAGGCAATTTTCAATTTTTCTCATAACAGCAGGAAAATCACAGAGAGAGAAAAGAAATGCTGGAGCATATGGCATACATATGTCCTCTCCTTTTCTCCAGAACCCTTTCGCAAATGAGATCTTGGATGATGCGAAGTTCTGTTTTCCCCACGGTAAACTTCTTAAATGAAATAAACTGCATTTAAACTGCTCCAGAGGAAGAAGCAATTTAAGAAGAGCCATTCAGGAATTCCGTGCAAATGAATTGTTGGGTCTCCAAAGACTCCTACCCACGCTACGTTGGGGTATCAATCTCAGGGATTGTTGACATTAAAGGTGATGTTGAGGAATTTGGACACCTGTTCCGTACAAATCAATCTAAGTGTTACCAAACTGGTGGGAAACCTCAGGAGCTACCAGGTGACAAATCAAAGGGGAATGAGCACGCAGTCTCAAAGTCAACATTTTCAACACCTCCCCTAAAAGGTTTCAAAGGCGCTATATGGCAGGAAACATTTTCAGACTGACTTAAATTTTGCAGTAGAAAATAAGGGCTGTTCCACATCAACACCCTTCATAGTCTCCAAACCATACAATTGCCTTTGTGCTGTGCAGTGAGCATATCCTCACCTTCTGTCTGCACAGCAGTCCCTGCTTCTCCAGGGATAGCAAATTGCAGAGCACAAAAATCAGTCCTCCAGTCAGGATCTCCCTCAGCTTCCTGGTCATCTTACCAGTGGTTTGGCTTGGTTATTGGGGCGGGGTTTGGTTATTGGGGGGAGGAAATAAAAGGCCAACTGACCACTGATCTACTCCTCAGATCCACAGAAACAAAGGGAAAAATAGCACCATGACACCCTTACTTCTGGGGGAGGGGTAAATTCCCAGAATGTGGGAGCCCCTGCCCATGTACTACCACCTCTTAAGGACTCCAGGGGAAAGGATACTTTTCAGCCTTCCCTTCCGAAGCAACAGCTCAGTCAATCAGCTTCTGCAGTTAATCAGCTCCGCTTGCAAAGATCTGCAGGAACCCCACCCACACTTGGCATGCAGAAGGGATCTAAATATATCTTGATAGAGAACACAGAGCAAGCTTACCCAGGCAATGGTGAAATATGACATTCTCCCAATTCTCCAATTCACCTTTAATTGAATGGCTTTCATATCTTACAAATTAGTAATTAGGGACTTAGCCTCAGATGGATAATCTTAGGTTCAAATCATCAATCAGCACTAAACTCCTACATCAGGGGTGTCAAACTGCAGGCCCGCGGGCCGGTTTCATCATACCGGAGCCGCGCCCACCCCATTGCCGGCAATGGCAAAAAAGCTCCGATACGTTGCGCGACGTCACGTGACGTCGCGAGTTTGACATGTCTGTCCTACATAATCCAGGTCCTAGGTCCATGGTGGAACAGTGGTTAGAATGCAGTACTGCAGACTAAGTCACTGCTCACTGTGAGGAGTTCCATCCTGACCGGCTCGCCCTTCCAAACTGGGTAAAATGAGGACCCAAATTGTTGAGGGCAATTATGCTGACTCTGTAAACCGCTTAGAGACGGTTGTAAAGCACTGTGAAGTGGTATATAAGTCTAATGTTATTGCTATCATCTTTCACTCTGCCCTGCTCCATCTGAGACCCATTTTGGTAAGTGGCTTGGGCACTGGATTAGGTCAAGAAACCTTGATCTAGTCTTGCCTTAGGCACAAAGCCAGGTGGGTAATTTTGGGGCCAGTGGCTGTCTCTCTCTCAGCCTTAGGAAGAAGAAAGCAAGGACAAACTACTTATGAAAATGTTGAGCAGAAAACAGGTCAAAATTGACTGGAAAGCCTAAAAAAAAAACCCACTACTTCAAAAGGTGATGATGAGGATGCAATTAAAGGATTGGAGACAATTTTTAAAAAATCAGATCATAGCTTCTTGAGAAAAATCAGGACAATGTTTGGTATTCTCCCATTCTCCATGGACACACAAATGCCACACATTCCACCCCATTCTTGACTCTAAGAAAAAGAGGAGAGAAATACCAGCTTCCTTCCTGTGAGGTTGTTGTTTTCTTCTCTCAGATCATTTCACTGACCTTTCGTGTCTCCTTAATGTCACATAAGTCAGTGAACTGAAGAATAGTCCAATCCAAATATACAGTGAGAAAGCCCTGGACACGCACTTCCTTTAATGTGGTTTTCTTCCTGCTGAGCATGACAAATGACTCCAGAGCTTGCTGAAGTTTATTGTTGCAGAACTTTCCCCTTGGAGGCATCTCCAAATTCATATGAGCCGCATCTTTTAACACCACCCCAAATTGAGTTTTTCTGTTTGCATAAAATCGTGGCATTTCTCAAGTTTGCAAGTGGACCCAGTGCAAAAATATGCCTCCCTTCAGTCTGACTACTGACAAAGAAAGGGGGCGGGGGACCATGTATCTTTGAAAATCTGCCATGGCAACTCTTGGCTACCCTTCTAAGGCCTTCCTGGTGCGTGAGGACTGCAATTCCCAGAATTCCTAGCCAGCGTGGAGACAAACAGCTATAATAAACCTGGGAATATTATTTCCTGTATCACTACTGTATTAAGAAACAGGCTTTGCCATTATGCAGGCTGTGATGGTCACCACAAACCTCATATTTTCCAGAATGGGCAACCAATTGTCAATGGTACAGAATAGGTTTCAAGGCTCCTGCTGATGGCAGAAGTTATTTCTGAGGGATGCCACATGAGACATTTTACTGGGAAAATGTAAGCACATCTTCATGGACCTACATTTCCCAGAAGTCATTAACGCATTGTTAATTCGCCTGGTAGGTAGGCGACTGTATAATTTTGTAAGAAAATGCAAACAAAGCATTTTCTTTTTTCAGAAGAAATTGTTGCGATGGGCCCACATTTTACTATTTGGGACAGAGCAGAAAATAGCTATTTTTCCTGGGCTGCATGTCCGCATGGACTGTCGATCTGTTTGCAGGCCTAATTCGAAGTGTTAAGGTTGATTTTATAGGCCTTGAAGGCTAGCACTACTAAATGCTGAGGCCAGAGTAAGGCTAGCTGGAGAATTCTGGGAGTTGAAGTCCACATGTCTTAAAGTTGCCGAAGTTGAGAATCTGGTCTAAAGTAACACCTTCTCCCCTATATCTGGAGCAGTGTTTTTCAAATTGTTGGCTGGGGAACTCTGAGAGTTAAAGTCCATACATCTTAAAGTTGCCAAGTTTGAAAAACTGGTCTAGAACTTCCAGACATTTTAGAAAATCTCTATTGAGTCACTGTCGGGGTGGTGGTGTTTGTTGGGGTTTTTTTCTCCTAAATCTACACTTTACTTTTATATTGTTGTAAAGCAGGGGTCCACAATCCCTGTTCCACAGCCCAGTGCCAGGCTGCGGCCCATTCAGCACTGGGCCATGGAAGTGGTGGGTGAATGCGCAGGCACGCAAATATCCCCTCATCCCACCACCACCGGTCCACCGAGCCAGAAAAGTTGGAGACTGCTGTTGTAAAGCACTGAAGTCTTATTGGAACTGGGGAGCTTATAAATTGCAGACATAAATAAACCATATAGAAACAAAATTAGATAAAGCCTTTTCTTTAATCATTTAATTTCTCCGTCTTAGCCAGTTGCATTAACTTTACCATCCATTCTTTCATTGTGGGAATCTGTAAATCTTCCCACCTCTGTGCATACAACAAGCTAACTGCACTTATCATCCTCAGGGTGCCGTCGGCCAAACAGTGTCGGCTGGCGACCCCCAGGGGGAGGGCCTTCTCTGTGGGAGCCCCCACCCTGTGGAACGAACTCCCCCCAGAGATCCGGATTATTCCGGATCTCCCCTCCTTCCACCGTGCCCTCAAGACATGGCTTTTCCATCAAGCGGGATTGGCCTAGGGGGGGATTTTATAGGGATTTTAAAGGGATTTTATAATTTTAAATCTAATACAGGTCATTTAATATATATTTTAATTTGGCTTTTAGATATTTATTGTATAGTACTGTTTTTATTTACCTGTAAGCCGCCCTGAGTCCCTCGGGAGAAGGGCGGGGTATAAATTAAAGTAATAAATAAATAAATATATAGAGAAAGGAAGTCTTGTATTTTTGTTTCTACATGGAAACATTTTTGGACTTTTTGCTAGAAACTGAAATAAATACTATATTAATTTTGAGATTTCATTAGTAGAAATGTTTATGACTATAGAAATACTGGGTATTATTGAATTGTATATGAAAAGGTTGATGTATTTTACACGTGTAACTTATCAAAGAAAGTTGAAAGCTATTTATTTTTTTGTGTTTTTCTTTATTCTTTTGTATCTTTCCTTATTTTTTCTTCATAATAACTTTGTTTTTTATATTTTATCTTTTGTATAAATTTAATAAAGTATATTAAACAGAGAAAAAGAAACACAGAGAGTTAGAAAGAATGGATAGAGAGCCATTTCTGACCCCCTTCTCTTTCCTGCTCTGTTTGCCCACTCCAGGCTATGACAGAGCCTCCTTGCAGAAGGAAGTTAAAGCAGTGGTGGGATTCAAATATGTGAACAACCGGTTCTCTGTGTGGATGCCGCTTCCGGAAGTCCGTTCTGGGCCTGGGCAACAAAAAATTAGCTACCGGTTCTGCCGAAGTGGTGCGAACTGGCTGAATCCCACCACTGAGTTAAAGAGTTTAGAACAAGCATTAGATAGAGCCCTCATGCTGCATCCCTACTTTTATTTATGTTATAGACCACTCAACCGCCCCCTAAGCAGTGAGCCATACTCCAAGCCAATGCCGTGATAAATATAATCTATAATAAATGTTTTAACGTCTGAGAGGGTCCACTTCAGTTTGTCCTCTGACAGGCCTTTCCTTTGCTAGTGGGTCAAAAGGAGCCAATTCGTACCACTGTTTTACTTTTCTGCCCTGCCTCAGAGTAATAATTCAGTAAAACTATTACTTGTGGAAAATTAAAACAGGGGAGTTGATGGATCCAGCTGCCTGATGCTACTGGAATGCTAAACAAGGAGAAGAGTGGGGGGGAGGGCTACAGGCAGATATCAGAAGTAGCTCTGCCAAGGTGCTGGAGATCTGGCAGTTTTCAAGGGTACCAGCTGCTGACACCAATCCTGCCAACAGCAATGTTCTTGTTTTCTAATGCAAGCCCGAAATGAAATATCTGTCTCAGTGTTAACAGAGGCAGCAATAGATTTATTTATTTTTCATGTCCATGTGGGAGGATGTTCTCTGAGGGGGCAAAAGGTATTTGGGATGCTGGAAAAGTTTTGCTGTATATTTGATTTCTCCCAAAGAAATGGCCATGTATTTTAGGTTAACATTCCCACGCAAAGTATTTATTACCGAAACCATTTCTGTTAATCGAGCAAGCTTCTTGTTAAGTAAATTGTGGTTCAGATCGCTGTATTCTTTTAGTTCCCAGTTAATGAATCCATTAATATTTTTTAAAAACATATTTTAAAAGTGCAATTTTTCAGGTTGCTACAGAAAAAAAATAGAGCAACAGAAGGCAAGTAGGAAGGGCAGGTTGCTTGTCTGACAAGGAGGGCTGAAGCATGGAGCTAGCTTGGAGTCACTACACAATGGCTAGGACTGACCCCTCTAAGTTCCTTGGAGTCTTATCTATTTGTTTCCAAGAGAAGGCTGCCAGACCAGGGAGATTCCTGTATTGTAGGCAGAACATAATAAAGTAGTCAGTTCAAACTCTGCATGTGTGGGTCTAGTTGTTAGTGCCTGACAAGGCCCCGCTCGATTTTCCAACGTTCTTCTGGAAGGCAGCCTCACACAAAGCATGTTGTCCAAGCAGGATGTAAAGTGTTATATTGCTGGAACAGAAGTAACAGCCTTTCCTCCTACAACTATGCCATGAATAAAAGCTCAGAAAGAAAAATGTCTTTCCCTGCCACCAATTATACTGAGGACAACAGCCCCAATAGGACGAGAAGGCGCTTTGAATCCCCTACTCATTAGATATAAAAGAAGCTAGCCCAAGGATTCAAGAAAACAGCCACCAACGCTTCATGTCATGGTGTAAACAGACCACCGGCTCACCTTCGTCTGACCTTGCAATTAGGTTCTGCCAACAGCACACAGATGCTGGAGAAGGGAAAAACACAGCAACAAACAGAAAACCCTGGAGTCTGGTGCTAACTGTGTATTTCTTTGTAAGTGCACAAAAGTGGAAACCTACTGAAGCTTCCAGGACTTATGGTTGCTGCTTTCTGTTTTAATGAGGTTTCCAGGTAAATGCTCTGTGTGATGGGGGAGATGCTGTTGTGTTGCTCCTACCTTTGGAGGAGATGAAATAAAAGATTATTTTGAAATGTCTATATAATTCTTTGGGGGCAAAAATATGTGGGGAAGGCAATCAGTCTCAAAATAAGACATCTAAATAATTGGGAAGAGGGAAGCCGAGGAATTAGCATGCCATCTAGCTCTCCTATGGGGAAAACACCACAAAACTGGAGTAATTGTTTTGGTGCTCCTAGGAGATGATTTAAAGGAAGGGGCAGAATGCTGTCCCATGGCTTTCTATCATGACAATCAAGATAGCAACAAACGTTCAAGGCTGGAAAGGAGTATTATTTATTATTTGAAGAAAACCAAGTACCCTAGTTGGTTCCTAAAATGTAAATTGCATTACATCCATTTTAATATTTAATCTGACCCAACCCACTCTTTTAAGTATGTTTTAAGTATGTTTTCCTGGCTGGCCACCCAAAAACCAATTATAGGCTATGGATTGGAAAAGGTTGTATAACCCTGAATTCAAACTTAGTAGGGACTGTTTCCAACTGGACTTTGTTTACAATACCTTCCATTTTTTTCAAAGGGACGGGGAGTATAAAATGCTACTTATCCTGACTTTCAAAGCCATCCAAATAGATCTCTGGCTAAAGCCTTCTTAGCATGAGTCATACCTCATAATTGGGTGTTCTCAAGTCCAGTGGTGGGATTTAGTCGGTTTGCACCACTTCGGCAGAACTGGTAGCTAATTTTTTGTTGCCCAGGTCCAGAATGGACTTCCGGAAGCAGCATCCACACAGAGAACTGGTTGTTCACATATTTGAATCCCACCACTGTTCTCAACCCCCTTGTCTTCCTTAAAATAATGCTTTCTGGTTTATCCAGTTGTGAATGTTGGCCTAGAGGAAGGATGTCTATAATGAGCAACTGTGCTGTTGAAGGAAAAGTCTTCATCATGGTTCAGTCCAAACCGGGAATAAACAATATGGCGACTGCTTTAGGAAGAAGGTTGCAGTTTATTGAAGAGGAGAGCCAGACAGGAAGATGGCTCTGGAAGAAAAGAGAGAGAGCACATGTAGGGAGTGGGTTTTTATACCCTCTGGGGCTCTTGAGGTTGTTTCTTGTTCCTGTTTGAGGCTTTGTATTTCCTGTGTCATGTATTTTGACCTGAGTCTGGGTGTGCTCTTTGGTATCTGTGGGTTAATCCTATTATGTCCCATCTTAGAGTTTGGGTGGGGTATGTAGATTTTAGGTGTCTTTGTCTTCCTAAGCTTCTAGCTGGAGGCCCTTCCTGGATTATTTACATCTGCATTTCTACAGAGCTGGTTTCTGCTTGGGGGAGGGAGTCTTGGGGATATTAAGAAAAAACTGGGCATGCTTTTCTGCCTCTTTACGATCCTTTTAGGAAATATATTTTTCTGCCCTTTTAATATTTCCTTCTCTGGGGAGCTGACTTCCCACAGTGCCATTTAGGAGATGCATCTGAAATGTTTCCCTTCTTAGTCTGCCATGCCACACATAGGCAACCACTGGCCTTCAATCCCTTAGTAGCTAGTTGTAGACCCTCTTGTAAATGTCTTGCCAATTCACAACCGGTTTCTTTGAATCAGAGACATACTATGAATTTGAAGAGCTCTTACCCACTTTGCAGACAGCTTTTGCATACTCTATCAATGATTTGTAGCACAGACAGAAGCTGGGTTAATATTCAACTGGTATCGGTAAACTGGCGGCTGTTCTGTAAGATAGCAGAGCCCTCCCCCCCCCAGGTCCCACATAGACTCCTACCTCCATAAGAGAATTGTGCATTCCCACATCTTTGAAAATTCTCTGAAGCACTTCTATTATTTTTGATCAGATTAAAAAAAACAACAACCCTATTTTCTGACCAGCTGTGCTATGATAGTAGCATTTAGGCTAGATAGATACTTTGATAAAATAGGTCCCCGTGACAGTAACATTGTAAGGAAGTATTCTGGGTAGTCTTCAATTTATAACCACAGCTGGAACCAGGCATTCCATTGCTAAGCAAGGCAGTTGTTAATTGGGTCATACCCAATTTTACAGCCTTTTTGCCCTGCTTGTTAAGCGAATCTTTGCAATCATTAAGTGGCTGCTAAGCGAGTACAGCTTCCTCCNTAGGTCCCCGTGACAGTAACATTGTAAGGAAGTATTCTGGGTAGTCTTCAATTTATAACCACAGCTGGAACCAGGCATTCCATTGCTAAGCAAGGCAGTTGTTAATTGGGTCATACCCAATTTTACAGCCTTTTTGCCCTGCTTGTTAAGCGAATCTTTGCAATCATTAAGTGGCTGCTAAGCGAGTACAGCTTCCTCCATTGGCTTTGCTTATCAGAATTGAATGGGAAGATCACAAATGGTGATCACATGACCCTAGGGTGCTGCTGCAACCCTCATAAATACATGCCGGTTGCCAAACACCCATGACTGTGGGAATGCTGCAACTGTGGGAAAATGCGATCGTAAATCACTTTTTTCCAGTGCTGTGCCCCTAGGCCACAATGACACTGATACTGCCAAAATAAAAATACAAAGATTTGCCATTTTAGAAAGATTCAGAAGAAGGGGGCTTGTTCCCTAAGGTTTGGTGCCCTGGCCAAATGCCTACATGGGCTTCAGTCCAAATCTGGCCGCACATTTTAGATATCCTGACAATCTGCATAAATGTAACTTTCTGCCAGGATCCTGATGCCATTCTATGACTTTCCAAACAGGGTTGGGTCACTACTCCAGTATCCACATACTGTCATTCTTATGGGCCAACCAAAGAGATTTTCTTATGGCTTGGCTACAGAGCAACCATTTCTATTTATGATTTAAATTATTGATGATTGGAGTTTGGAGACGTGCCAGTTTTCCATTTGTGGGAACTCCCATCAATTCCCAGCCCCATGGCTGCTTAGCTACATTACAGCCACAAAGCCTCCATAAAACCATACTGTTCTAACGCCAGGCATAAAGCCTTTTGCAAACAGAACAGCTGTTTTCTTTCATTTCATTTTATTCCTTGCCTTTAAAATAAGCATGGTGAGGTTAAGGAGAGAGTTGCTGACAGGCTCAGGAAGAGCCTTGCTTTTGTGAAGACAGGAGCTATTCCTGTGATGGCAGGAGTCTATTTCTGAAGATAAAACTGGTAGCTTACGGAGACACCCCAAGTTATCCAATCTATGCCTCATTTGAAGTAGCCATCTTAAAGCCTTAGCACAGCAAGCTTAATTGCAATCTACTGGTGCTACCTCTAAATGTGCAAAGTGTGTTGAATCTCTACATTTTAAAGGAAGCTAATGAGCAGTTATGTACTACTCATTAGCTTCCCATCACATATAGAAATCTATATTCATACTGTTCAGGCAAAACCTCTACTCCCTTGCTCACTGTATACATTTTCTGCAATTATCATCCATGATAAGAAATTTTAGATCCAAACAACATTTTGTGCTTATTTCCTAAAAAAAACCCAAAACATGTCAAGCTATACGTTCTCACTGGTAAGTTAGATTAACAGAATTTCAGGAAAAATCTTAAAATTCAATCATATGCAGATGTCTTTTTAACAACAAACACAATGTATAATGTGCAATTTAAAAGGGAATATTTTAATAATAATGATGATGATAAAGTTGGAAGGGACCTTGGAAGTCATCTAGTCCAACCCCCTGCTCAGGCAGGAAACCCTATACCATTTCGGACAAATGGCTGTCCAGTTTCTTCTTAAAAACTTCCAGTGTTGGAGCATTCACCGCTTCTGGAGGCAGGTTGTTCCACTGGTTAATTGTTCTAACTGTCAGGAAGTTTCTCCTTAGTTCTAGGTTGCTTCTCTCTTTGGTTAGCTTCCACCCATTGCTCCTTGTCCTGCCTTCAGGCGCTTTGGAGAATAGCTTGACACCCTCTTCTTTGTGGCAGCCCGAGATATTGGAACACTGCTATCATGTCCCCCCTCGTCCTTCTCTTCATTAAACTAGACATACCCAATTCCAGCAACCGTTCCTTATATGTTTTAGCCTCCAGTTCTGTAATCATCTTCTCCTGGACATTGGTGACTAAAATTCTTTGACAAACAAGATCCGGAGTAGGCCTCTTCCACTGGAGCAAGTGGGATGGGTCAGCACCTCTGATACCCTGGACCCATGTCATAAAGGACAGAATAAACATTATAAATAATGATGGTCATCTCATAATACATGTCTAGATGTACCATCCCCCAAAACATGACTAGCTACATTTTCAGGTTGGTATGTGAGAGAGTTCTTCATATTTGCTCTGTGAATACACAGCTACACTTCAATGTATGAGGGATTTATTTCCTTCTTAAAAGAGCAGAGGAAGAGCACTCTTTTGATTCTTCCTCAGGATTCTCCTGTTTCTTCTATTGTTGTAGGGTGACAGCCCAAAGGGGGTCATCTTTTGAGAACAAGACAATGTGAGATAAAGTATATTTCAAAGGGGTTGAGACACACTTCTTCTTTGTTCTATTCTATGTGTGAGTG
>NW_015386696.1:443997-446409 GCF_001527695.2 Protobothrops mucrosquamatus
TCTCTTTCCCAAGAAAGATGGTTGCTTCAAAAACTGATCTGGAAAGCTCTTGTTTAATATTCTTTAAAGTAAAATCCTGATTTTATCCCTCTTTGAGCTGAACTGTTATTTGAATGGGACGCCCGGCAAACAATAAGACTAACCTTAAATCAACCAAGAATGCATTTACAAATCTTTCCGACATTGGCATTATTTTTCTATGTCAGCAGCAGATGGCACTCTTTATATTTACTGATTATCTGTTTGCAAAGAAATCAATACCTCCTGTATAGAAAAACAACCAGATCATATAACCAAAGGTCAGCCAGAGGTTATTGGTTGCAGCAGCAATTAGAAAACTACAACGCACACCTGGGAAAGTCAGCTGTATTAGGAAGAAAGGGAGAATCATTAAAAAAAACACCGAGAGTTTTTGTTTTGTTTTGTTTTTCCTCATAGGAGGGTCTGTTCTCTTAAGGATTTAAGAAACAATCCTGTTGGATTAGTCCAAATAACTAACCATTAAGTCAGCATACTCTTTCCACTGTGGGCATCCAGATTCCAGTGGGAAATAAGAGCAAGAAGAGTCTGTCATGGCTTTCCTAAAGAGAGTTCAAATTCCAAGGGTCAATGAGTTCTTGAATCAGCAGCAGGGATCACTTGTAGACCCCTTTTGTTGCTGAACTACAACAACCAGTAGATGGGACAACAGTAGGCAGAATGGTGGAAGGCCTAGTTTAGCAACATCTGCAGAATTAGAGTTATTGTCTCACTCTATGGAGTCAGTTCTGCATATGGGAAATGTGTGTCTTCTGACATTAGGAATGGCTGACTGAGAAGCCAGAGACTGTCCATCTTGGCCTTTCCCTCTGCATTTCTCCATGCTGAGAAGTTTTACTTCTAAATTCACATTTCTAAATGCCTTGTTAAATGTTTGAAGCTGCCTAAGTTTTATACTCAATTTTTCAGAGGTAGCTCTCATGCGTATCTTAGCTTTGGCACTCATGGTGTCATGGAGCTATGGGAGCAATATGTCAATCAAAGCAGGTTCTGTCAATGCTGACAAACCAATCATTCCTCAGATGTCTTCAAATGCAAGTAGAAGTTACACTGTCCAGCTTTCCCATTGCATCTTCTGCCAGAAAAGCAAAGATGGGGGAATTTTGATTTCCAACACCCACAAACTTGTCAATATGATTCTTCTAGTGCCATATGCCACGGTGGTTCCCAGCATATGGGAAGGAGCAACCAATCTTTCTGCAAGTAATTCAGATGACATTATTGATCGGGAGAAGATAGCTTCTTCAAATCCCTTCTAGGCTCCTTGTGGGGATGAATTGTCTTGGTGAAATTGTTCCTTTGACATACTAATCTCTCTCTCTATCCAATTAATTAAATGTTTTGTGCAAACAAGTTGATTTTTCCTTGATGTTTTATCAGCCCTAATCCTGACATAGATATGGATTGAATAAAAAAAAAATCATCACCCAGTGAGCCCCTCAGACCAGTGAGGATTTGAATCTTGATCTGCCTCAGTCCAACACCATAGCCACTGCATCATGTTGGGGAGAAAAAGGAGAATTTTATAGTGTTCACCTAAGCAGAGTTGAGAGCTTAATTCTCAGATACATTGGTTGTAGCTTCCATCCACTGTCCTTTCTTTCCTTTGAAGTTCTTAAAAGAATAGTTTTTTCTCAGTTCTCACTTCATTGTTCTTCCAATAATCTCATGGGTTGCTTCAATTAGGGGTTCATGCATTTTTGGTGGCCAGAGCAAACTATTACCATCAGTATTAATGATATTAGATCTGTCTTCCATTTTTTAAAATAGAAAAGTTTGCCAATATAAATCCTAAAGGCCTTGGACCACCAAATACGGTCATAGTAGTTGTGTTCCTTTGTTGTTCTACATACAGCACTTTAATCTTTTCAGCCTTATCTTTCTTATAAGGTTCTGTCAGTTTTGTGGTATGGTTCCATTCTTTAATTTGTATCCCACCTTTATTATTTTTATGAATAACTCAAGAGGATATTCCTTCCTCCTCTTATTTTCCCCCTAACAACCATCCTGTGAGTAGGGTGGGCTAAGAGAGAGGGACTGGCCCAAGGTTATCCAGCTGGTTTTCATGGCTAAGACAGGACTAGAATTCATGTCTCCTGGTTAACCATTAGACCAAATGGCTCTCTAAGATCATTTATTTTTCCAGTGATCAGTAGGAGTTCTCCAGGGTCCAATGTTATTCTCTTTATGCTTTCATTTTCCAGGCTTTCTGATTTCATATTCCAAGTCAAATAGCATATTTACACTGAAAGCTTTCACCTGTATTTATTCCTTCCCTAGATTGGGGGTCTCCAAACTTGGTAATATTAAGACCTGTGGACTTCAACTCCCAGAATTTCACAGCCATCCATGTTGGCTGGGGAATTCTGGGAG
>NW_015386697.1:0-3653 GCF_001527695.2 Protobothrops mucrosquamatus
GCCGGCCTGGCGTAGTTTGATTATGTTTTAGTGGGGGTTTTGTATGGGGTATTTTTAGAGCAGGCCTGTTATTTAATTTGATTTTAGACAGAAATTTGTGTATATTTATTGTGGTTTTTATTATCGCCTGTTCACCGCCCTGAGTCCCGTAAGGGAGATAGGGCGGTATATAAATTCAATAAATAAATAAATAAATAAAATTTAAAATTATACTCCTATTTTTCTATTTAAAAGAGAACTAATTTGCCATAGTGAGCTAAGGTACACAGGCTAGAAACTGAGAGACTGTGAGTCATAATCTCACCTGAGACATCAAGCCAGCTAAGTGACCTTGGGCCAGTCACTCTGCCTCAGCCCTAGGAAGTAGGCAATCACAAACCACTTCTGAAAATCTTGCCAAGAAAACTGCAGGGGCTTGTCCAGGCAACACTGACTTGAAGGCACACTTTTATATTAAAAGGTGTTTAATATAGATGCTTTTATAGTTAAGCAGAATTAAAAGTGCTTCTTCCCTAATTGGAAACTACTGTAGCAGAGTGCCTGTCATATCATGCAAAACGGAATGTATCCCTGAGATATGTTTCCATATCTGCTTAATGGAATGAGTTCTATAACAGGGGAGTATATGAAAAAAAATCTTGTCTTTTTTATGATTAATTGTAGCAATTAATTGCTTGCAATTCTTCCTTCCCTCTTCCTTGTTTTCAATTAATTGTTCTGTATCTTGCTAAGCATTGTTTTACTTTTAATGTGACTTCTTTCTAGTATTTAGGAGATGTGCAGGAGAGATTGTGACTTTGAGATACCCTCCCACAACTGATATTCCAAGAGGCTTTAAAAAAAGCCAGGCCATCATAGCCACCATTTTAACCTTTTTGACCATATCTTCTAGATTCTAGAATACCCACCCAAGCTGCTTATTTGATACTGCAAATATGTCAGGCGCAAAGGATCAGGGCCTTGCATTAAGTTGCAGTTCAAGATTTATTGTTCAAGCCTATATACAAGAGTCTGGTCAATTAAAGTTCAATACTAAATTAACATTAGATAAGCATCAACAGAATTTAAGAGTGTTTGGACTTGGATCGTTTGTGGCAATGTAATGACTCTAAGCTGATGACACACTTAACTCTGCCCCCCAATCTGCCTGCTCTTCTACAATATCACCTGAAGGCCAAGTCAACCATCTCTCTTTTGCACCTTAAAATTGCAGTTCAATGGAGAAGCAAAGTTTAAAATGGCAGCGGTTGCCATCTGATGTTGACTTCAAATTTTATTCAATCGTCTTAGAAAAATATACTTAGTTTGTTTTGAAAAAATGCTTTGAGTGGAAGTCAAGTAATCCAACATTTACTACTTTAGATGTAGAGAGAAAATAGCCATAAACCAATCTGTTCATTTCAATTTCTAATTTTTCCAACCTGATACTTGGGGGGGGGTTTGTATTATTTTCACATGCAAAAAAATTGCATGTCTTTTTTGTGCGCATTTCAGACCTTAGTAGTCATATAGTTGTAAGCAATGACAAGGATTAAGCAATCCATAAGTAGGAGCGTGGGAAATGACTCTTTTAAAATTATATAGAAGAAATAAATTTAATTCTTTGTTCAAATGTTACATAAATCAAAATGAAACTTTATTATAATCATTGACCAGCAATCCAATGTAATCAAACCTAACGCATAACAAAATATTCAATAAATTCTCATGTGTACCCAAGCTTACCTCAGCACATACTCATTCTTTTCTGTGATGTTGACCTTCTCATTGCATCTCTGTTTCTCTAAGTAGTAAAATTTTGCCATGGAGTAGGTGACTGTGCTAAGCTGTGTGATACAAGGCAGCTTATATATAATTGTTCTGCGTGACGCAGAAAATTTTTTTTAAAAAAAGAATAGCTGTTATCTTAAATGATATAAAAAAGGCAGAAAGCCTCCAACATCTTGGAGTATTTTGGAATCTGCCCTCCAGGATGATTGAAGGGATCAAAGTTATTTTGTAGAAAATGACCGTGATACACTATGCATTTCCTATCTTCCTCCAAGCCATACACATGTAGAAATACAAAAGAAAAATGAATGGATTTTCAGATCAGGAGAGGTTTTGGTCATGCAGCAGGAGCATAATCAATTTTTCCCTTTAGAGATCTTCCAAGGGTTTACACCCACAAAAGTTAGAGCACATCACAAAGCCAGTTAGGAACCAACATCTTCTTTGTACAGTTACAATCTCTAGGCACTGCTCTAATCAGCTGCTGCTATGGTGACAGAACTATAAGAAAAAGGTCTAAGTGATTACATTGAATTATTTATCCGGATGAACAATATTACTTCTTTCTCAACAGCTGCACTTATGCAACAATATTTTATGTGCCACCAGCACTAAAGCAACTAGAGAGACAACCCTGGAGCATAGCCAGCATGCCTTGAAATCTTATGAGAATCAATTAATTCCTGTACAAAAAAAATCAAGCTACAGTTTACAAAGTTCTGATTACTAAAAATCAACAGGTGAGATTTGGAGGAGGAAAAAAATTATGACAACCAGCATGAGGACTTTTATTTTTTGCCTTTGTAGATTTGCATTTGGATGAGTCTGGGCATTTCACCTGGAAATAACAACATGTATGTCAGGAGTAAGAACTCTTCTGTATGACTGGTTTTGATTGGTTCATACCTTAGCACAGATGTCCTCAACCTTTTGGGCACTAGGGACTGGTTACATGGAGAGAGGTTTTTCCGTGGACCGGAGGGGGCGTGGTTTTGTGTGCTGCCTGCATTTCGCGGATAGGGCTGTCCTTGCTTGTGCAGACCGGTTGCCAGCATGCCGCGGCCTGGTACTAGTCCACGGACCGGGGGTTGGGGACCCCTGCCTTAGCTCATCTTGGTTCGTGGTAAGGGCAGCAGGCTAATTGATCTCCTTTGCAATTTAGTCTTGATAAGTTGGTTTAAAATATGAACAAAACACTCTATATAAGAGTTGAAAAGGGCTGGAGGCAAAGATTCTCAGGCCAGGCAGAACTATTATGTAAACATGGAACAGATGTGTCTGAATCTCAAGGGTCAGGAAAAAGAGTAATCAGAATTCTATTTATTTGAAAAAGTAGGAGGAAAATATTTAAATTCTAGGGCTGACATATGTGTGTATGCATGTTCTGTATGTATATATATATGTATGGGGCTTGATCTTGTATAGGGAGATGTTTTTGCTTCACACACACACACACACACACACACACAGAGAGAGAGAGAGAGAGAGAGAGAGAGAGAGAGAGAGAGAGAGAGAGAGAGAGAGAGAGAGAGAGAGAGAGAGAGGGAGAGAATGGTTATTGCCTTGCTTAATCATGAAGTCTGAGATGATGATACTGTCCTGCTGAAAAGGCCAAAGTCAATTATTGTGAAACACTAAGACAGTGTCATCTCCCATTCCCTAATATTGTAAGATAGGCGGACAACATGCTGCTCAATACAAACACGTCAATTTTGCATTATTTAAGTTAGCTGTTAACCCTACTTCCTTTCTGAATGTTGTCACTAACTTGTGATTTTTAACATCCTGGTAGACTGAAAACAATTCTGTCACATATGAGTTATTTATGATGACTTGGCTCATGCATCTTATTACCTAATCACTGAACAAATATCTAGTTTAGA
>NW_015386697.1:5119-11771 GCF_001527695.2 Protobothrops mucrosquamatus
TGATGTGGATAATGCATCTAGGATACAACACGAACAGCTGGGTCCGGTGACACGTTCCAGAAGCCGGATGCAGGCTGTTAACATCGTATAAAAGCTCTTTCCCAGTGACTACTTTTAAAGCCCTGATGATGTTGGGTGGGCCCAACGAAAGCTCGGCTCATTAAATTTTTTACTATTTATTACTTTCCTCTTGGTGATCAATATTTATTGGTTTTATCATATATATACATACAAACACCCGCGAAAACCTCAGAAAACATATATATATATATATATATATATATATATATATATATATATATATATATATATATATATATATATATATATATATATATATATATATATATATATATATTATGCACCGCAATCTTCATAGAGTTGGGAGAATTAAGAAGCATAGAAATGATTGCAAGCTAATAAAATGGGAAGCATTTTCAAGATACATCATACTCACCTCAACTAAGACAATGAGTAGGACTTTGACCATTTTTCCATTCTGAACAATAAATCCAGAAACTAAATTTGAAGAAAGTCAATTTAAAATACAGATGCCCTCTGCTATTCCAAGGAATCATGGAGCTAGAAGAGGCTACGAATACCACTAGGGAGGAAGAAAATGCTATCCATAAATGTCTGAGAATTGCTGTTCAAGTAGTCTTTGACTTACAACCATTTGTTTCAGGATTGTTCCAAGTTATGATGGCCTCGGAAAAAGTGACATACAACCTGTATTCACACTTGCGACTGTCATGGTCATGTGGTCAGAATCCGGGCACTTGACAATCGGTTGCAGAGTCTAGCGATCATGTGATTGTGATCTGTGACCCTTTTTGCTGATTGGGAAAGTTGGATTTGCTTAACTACCGCCATAAAATTGTGTCCAATTTGACCTACAATTGTAATAATTTATGATGGAAATTCTGGTCTCAATTGCGGTTGTAACTCAAGGACTATGTTGTTAGAATAGTTATCCAAAAGAAAAGGGGGGGAGTCTAACCAACTATTGTCTCGGAGAAAGTTGCCTTTATGTGCCTAAGTGGCTAAAAAAAAGAAGGGAAAATGAAATGATAAACTGGTGTATATGTAGATGTTGCTGGCCGCTATCAGCAAGTTTTAATTCCATGAGGTCAGAACACTGTTTGTCAACCTCAACAACTTTAAAATGTGTGGGCTGGGGAATTCTGGAGTTGAAACCCCACGTCTTAAAACAGTTGAGCTTGGGAAACACTGGGACACAGTGAGTAGATGAGCATTTCAAAAGAAAATGCATTAGATTACTACCGAGGAGGGCGAATGGTTTTGGATTATTCCAAAGTGAGGGCAAGGTACCAGATTTTTCTTGTTGCAAAACAAAAATGATTGTGTGTATTGGGAAAACACCTTTGATAGAACTTTAAATAAGTGTTTTACAAAGAAACTCACTATTGATTGTCAATCTTGTGTGCACTTAGACAAGCAAAACAAAGCAGTTAGAGAAGAAAGCTCATCAGAAAACTGGCAAGATTATTTTGTAAATAGGGATTCAAAAGATGCTGTTACTGCAGCAAAAAAATCATGATAGCATGTCACACTCTTAGGAATCAGAGTAGTTTCAGGTCAATGGAGTGTCCAATTGTTTTGCTGAAAAAGGTATTTCTTGCTTTTGACATAGTCCCAACATTTTAAACTCCTGAAATTAAGGCAGGAGGAATGGCTAACTTTGTAAATTATACTGCATTCAATTGATGTTCCTCTGAAAACATTTGAAGAAAATTGCATAGCTTATTCTAGAATTGTTTTTACAGATGGAAGCAATCACGGTTCAGTAAAATTATTCCCAGTCATCATTCTGTATTTTGACTGGAAGAACAGCAGTGTGCAGTCAAAATTAACTGGGGTTCAGAATACAATTGATGCTGCTGCTATGACTGCTGTGTTAATAAAGGGACACCTTGAACAGACGACTTTGTTTGATTCATGCATTGCGCTTATAGGTGATAAATGCTTATAAAGTTTGGGGATTCCATTGTGATGAAAGGGGTTGCAAATATTAAGATGTTGTAGACATCCTCTTTAATCTGTCTCAGCAAGATTTTTGAACAATTACATTTATCATGTGGTAGAAACAATGGATGTTGACAAATGAGAACATTTTTTAAAAATTCTATCAAAATGTCATATTGTTCCAACCTAACATCTGATTAATGTGAGTTTGTTGATCCTGAAAACTGCTTTCTCACAAGACATGATGGCTGTCATTATTCCCAGGAATTACAAACCTAATCCAGATGTTTTTGGTATTGTAGTCATTCTTGTACTAACAGTTGAAAAAAAAACCCACCATGATTAAGACATTCAAATATGCATTCAGTGAAATATACCCCAGACAATGCATTTGTTCTTANTTCTCGTCCAAGAAGCTTCTTCAGCTCTGACTGGTTCCATTCCCCACCATCCAGTCAGAGCTGAAGAAGCTTCTTAGATGAGAAGTGAAACGTCTTCAAAGAAAAACAAGAAAGTCCAGTTGCCTCGGGAAAAAGCATCTTTGGGGTAATCAGTAAGTGTTATATGGCCATCTTCCCCAATAGACTGCCCTCTGAATATGTAGGGATTATAATTCCCAGAATTCATAGGAGACAACTCTCAGCGGGATTCTGGGAGTTTGTCATTCCATTCAGTTCTTTTTTACATACTGCAACTCATAACTAGTACATGAGTATTACTTGTAGAAAGATGTGGTCAGAAGCTTTTAACATTCTGAGATCATGTGATCATCATTTGTGACCTTCCCAAGGGGCTTCTGACAAGCAGAGAAAATGGGGGAAGCCAGATTCACTTAACAACCCCATGATTGGCTTAACAACTGTGGCCAAAAAGGCTGTAAAATCAGGCACGACTCACTAAATGATGGAATCACTTAGCGATGTAAGTGCCACTCCCAACTGTGGTTATAAATCAAAAACTATCTGTACTAATTATTGGTGGATAATTTTTAAATTCCTGCTTCTCTTTCTGGCGATTACTTAGTTTTAACCTGGACCTGGCCTGGGTAATCCATAAATACTGTTATCCGTTATCTTTTGACAGTTCTTTAAATGACTAGAGGAATCCTTCATTTGCCTTCATCTGTGACCACTAGAGGAATCATCGAAAGTCAATGGCTCTCGTTAAATTAAGAGAAAATTAAACGTTTAATTTATGCTTTATTTATTTAAAATTATAATCCTATTTTTCTATTTAAAAGAGAACTAATTTGCCATAGTGAGTTAAGATACACAGGCTAGAAACTGAGAGACTGTGAGTCATAATCTCACCTGAGACATCAAGCCAGCTAAGTGACCTTGGGCCAGTCACTCTGTCTCAGCCCTAGGAAGTAGGTAATCACAAACCACTTCTGAAAATCTTGCCAAGAAAATTGCAGGGGCTTGTCCAGGCAACACTGACTTGAAGGCACACTTTTATATTAAAAGGTGTTTAATATAGATGCTTTTATAGTTAAGCAGAATTAAAAGTGCTTCTTCCCTAATTGGAAACTACTGTAGCAGAGCGCCTGTCATATCATGCAAAACGGAATGTATCCCTGAGATATGTTTCCATATCTGCTTAATGGAATGAGTTCTATAACAGGGGAGTATATGAAAAAAAATCTTGTCTTTTTTATGATTAATTGTAGCAATTAATTGCTTGCAATTCTTCCTTCCCTCTTCCTTGTTTTCAATTAATTGTTCTGTATCTTGCTAAGCATTGTTTTACTTTTAATGTGACTTCTTTCTAGTATTTAGGAGATGTGCAGGAGAGATTGTGACTTTGAGATACCCTCCCACAACTGATATTCCAAGAGGCTTTAAAAAAAGCCAGGCCATCATAGCCACCATTTTGAACTTTTTGACCATATCTTCTAGATTCTAGAATACCCACCCAAGCTGCTTATTTGATACTGCAAATATATCAGGCGCAAAGGATCAGGGCCTTGCATTAAGTTGCAGTTCAAGATTTATTGTTCAAGCCTATATACAAGAGTCTGGTCAATTAAAGTTCAATACTAAATTAACATTAGATAAGCATCAACAGAATTTAAGAGTGTTTGGACTTGGATCGTTTGTGGCAATGTAATGACTCTAAGCTGATGACACACTTAACTCTGCCCCCCAATCTGCCTGCTCTTCTACAATATCACCTGAGGGCCAAGTCAACCATCTCTCTTTTGCACCTTAAAATTGCAGTTCAATGGAGAAGCAAAGTTTAAAATGGCAGCGGTTGCCATCTGATGTTGACTTCAAATTTTATTCAATCGTATTAGAAAAATATACTTAGTTTGTTTTGAAAAAATGCTTTGAGTGGAAGTCAAGTAATCCAACATTTACTACTTTAGATGTAGAGAGAAAATAGCCATAAACCAATCTGTTCATTTCAATTTCTAATTTTTCCAACCTGATACTTGGGGGGGGGGGGGGTTGTATTATTTTCACATCGTCTTAACAATTTCAAATTGCACACAAAAAAATTGCATGTCTTTTTTGTGCGCATTTCAGACCTTAGTAGTCATATAGTTGTAAGCAATGACAAGGATTAAGCAACCCATAAGTAGGAGCGTGGGAAATGACTCTTTTAAAATTATATAGAAGAAATAAATTTAATTCTTTGTTCAAATGTTACATAAATCAAAATGAAACTTTATTATAATCATTGACCAGCAATCCAATGTAATCAAACCTAACGCATAACAAAATATTCAATAAATTCTCATGTGTACCCAAGCTTACCTCAGCACATACTCATTCTTTTCTGTGATGTTGACCTTCTCATTGCATCTCTGTTTCTCTAAGTAGTAAAATTTTGCCATGGAGTAGGTGACTGTGCTAAGCTGTGTGATACAAGGCAGCTTATATATAATTGTTCTACGTGACGCAGAATTTTTTTTTTTAAAAAAGAATAGCTGTTATCTTAAATGATATAAAAAAGGCAGAAAGCCTCCAACATCTTGGAGTATTTTGGAATCTGCCCTCCAGGATGATTGAAGGGATCAAAGTTATTTTGTAGAAAATGACCGTGATACACTATGCATTTCCTATCTTCCTCCAAGCCATACACATGTAGAAATACAAAAGAAAAAGGAATGGATTTTCAGATCAGGAGAGGTTTTGGTCATGCAGCAGGAGCATAATCAATTTTTCCCTTTAGAGATCTTCCAAGGGTTTACACCCACAAAAGTTAGAGCACATCACAAAGCCAGTTAGGAACCAACATCTTCTTTGTACAGTTACAATCTCTAGGCACTGCTCTAATCAGCTGCTGCTATGGTGACAGAAATATAAGAAACAGGTCTAAGTGATTACATTGAATTATTTATCCGGATGAACAATATTACTTCTTTCTCAACAGCTGCACTTATGCAACAATATTTTATGTGCCACCAGCACTAAAGCAACTAGAGAGACAACCCTGGAGCATAGCCAGCATGCCTTGAAATCTTATGAGAACCAATTAATTCCTGTACAAAAAAAATCAAGCTACAGTTTACAAAGTTCTGATTACTAAAAATCAACAGGTGAGATTTGGAGGAGGAAATAAAATTATGACAACCAGCATGAGGACTTTTATTTTTTGCCTTTGTAGATTTGCATTTGGATGAGTCTGGGCATTTCACCTGGAAATAACAACATGTATGTCAGGAGTAAGAACTCTTCTATATGACTGGTTTTGATTGGTTCATACCTTAGCACAGATGTCCTCAACCTTTTGGGCAGCAGGGACTGGTTACATGGAGAGAGGTTTTTCCGTGGATCGGAGGGGGCGTGGTTTTGTGTGCTGCCTGCATTTCGCGGATGGGGCTGTCTTTGCTTGTGCAGACCGGTTGCCGGCATGCCGCGGCCCGGTACTAGTCCACGGACTGGGGGTTGGGGACCCCTGCCTTAGCTCATCTTGGTTCGTGGTAAGGGCAGCAGGCTAATTGATCTCCTTTGCAATTTAGTCTTGATAAGTTGGTTTAAAATATGAACAAAACACTCTATATAAGAGTTGAAAAGGGCTGGAGGCAAAGATTCTCAGGCCAGGCAGAACTATTATGTAAACATGGAACAGATGTGTCTGAATCTCAAGGGTCAGGAAAAAGAGTAATCACAATTCTATTTATTTGAAAAAGTAGGAGGAAAAGATTTAAATTCTAGGGCTGACATATGTGTGTATGCATGTTCTGTATGTATATATGTATGTATGGGGCTTGATCTTGTATAGGGAGATGTTTTTGCTTCACACACACACACACACACACACACACACACACAGAGAGAGAGAGAGAGAGAGAGAGAGAGAGAGAGAGAGAGAGAGAGAGAGAGAGAGTGGTTATTGCCTTGCTTAATCATGAAGTCTGAGATGATGATACTGTCCTGCTGAAAAGGCCAAAGTCAATTATTGTGAAACACTAAGACAGTGTCATCTCCCATTCCCTAATATTGTAAGATAGGCGGACAGCATGCTGCTCAATACAAACACGTCAATTTTGCATTATTTAAGTTAGCTGTTAACCCTACTTCCTTTCTGAATGTTGTCACTAACTTGTGATTTTTAACATCCTGGTAGACTGAAAACAATTCTGTCACATATGAGTTATTTATGATGACTTGGCTCATGCATCTTATTACCTAATCACTGAACAAATATCTAGTTTAGA
>NW_015386697.1:11986-30634 GCF_001527695.2 Protobothrops mucrosquamatus
AGTGCGTAGTTGCACTCATTTCTCTAAGTGATAATGAAACAATCCATACTGTAGTTTAGTACAAGATGTGAATCTAATCATCTACGGTAGGCTGAACAAAATAGAAATAATTGTGACAATAGCAATGCAACACATTTTTGTTCTCTGTCACACATCTGGGTCTACTGTAAAACTCTGTAAATAAGACAGGTCATTTGCCTAATAAACAGCTCATCTAAAAGTTTCTACTATTCTTGCAGTTCAGTTAGTTAGCCTGATGCAACAATTACTAGAAAGCACAGTTGAGAAGGACCAAAGAAAAGTTATTCTTAGGATATTTTTTAAAAAAACAAAATACATTTAGGCACTTCAACTCAATTATGAACTGTATAATTGTTCTGTCAGTGAGCAGCTGGAATGGCCACTGAGGTCACGGTTCTGTTCTGAAGAGTTGAAACATACTACACGGAGGAGTTAGTCAAGCTGTTCCTGCACTTCTTCCAGCTCAACCAGTTGAAATGGTTGTGGAAACCCTTCTGAAGGAAGGAATTAGTTATTAAAAACAAAGGCAATAATGTCAGAAATAACTTGTCATCAAAACAGTATCAAACGGACATCCCTAGGACTCCATCAGGCTCTGGAGTGTAGTTCCTTCACAGCCAGGTTAGTCCAGTTTTTCTGCTTTGAACGAAGAAGCTGAGAACTTTCTCTTTACTCAAGTTTTTGGGGTTGGATTTAATTCCGTGGTTTTGATTTATATTTTATTTCAGACTATAGTAATTTTGAGAAGACTTTGGGTAGAATGCTGAGGTTTAAAGTACAATAATTGTGTCTGACTAGCTCAGTAGCACTGAAGACCTTCAGACATTCACTGAGGTTTCTCTTCTTGCTGAAATGCAAGGATAGAGATCAAACCAGAAGGATAAGTGTACTGAATTGAGATGGGGTTATAAGATTTGTGGGGCCATGTCAGAAAAATTCATCTCCTCTTACCCCTAATCCCATGTGCATAAGAACCCAAAGCTTGATCTTGGTTTCTTCCACATATGGAATAAAGTAGTTTTTCAGACTACTTCAGTAATAGTAACTCCTGTCCACCATAACTTGATAATACTTCTTTACGCTAAATTACTTCCAGCACTGGGACTCTTAAAAGCAAATTCCTCTAATTTTATCATGTGCTGCCTCTTCGATTCTTTCAAAAATATATTTCTTATTTCATTTAAGGATATGCCAAATCCATTTCGGGGGGAAAAAAGTTAGGAAACGTGAACCAAAGGCGTATCCTTAATTCAAGAAAGCCTCTTGGGCCAGGAAAAAAGGATTTTCTACCAAAGTTTTTACTCATGTAGGGATTTTTCCCCCCCACTTGTATGAATGTGAAATTTATTATGGTTTTTGCAGGATTCTCTAATAATGCGGTCACTGCTTTCTGCTTCCAAACCAGAACAAGAAGCAGAAGGAACAATGACTTTCCATTTCAAAGTAGCAGCAATTAAATTTTGGAATCTATCTTATATCTTATGTTTTAATTATTCATGGAACCTTTTATGAGGCTGGCTTCTTGTGGTAGAATCTGCCTCTCCCTGGTCTAGCAGTGACAGAATGTTCTGGAAAAAAATGGCTGATTAGATGTTCACTGCTGCAACCCGCTTTTTCTGAAATGAACCCTTTAGAAAAATGGAGACAATGATTCTCTTTAGGTGGACATCTTCCTAATGGTTTCAGCAGGTTAAATAGTTTTGTTTGCTTTATGCACAATTAACACACACACACACACACACACACACACACATATATATATTATGCACCACAATCTTCATAGAGTTGGGAGAATTAAGAAGCATAGAAATGATTGCAAGCTAATAAAATGGGAAGCATTTTCAAGATACATCATACTCACCTCAACTAAGACAATGAGTAGGACTTTGACCATTTTTCCATTCTGAACAATAAATCCAGAAACTAAATTTGAAGAAAGTCAATTTAAAATACAGATGCCCTCTGCTATTCCAAGGAATCATGGAGCTAGAAGAGAGGCTACGAATACCACTAGGGAGGAAGAAAATGCTATCCATAAATGTCTGAGAATTGCTGTTCAAGTAGTCTTTGACTTACAACCATTTGTTTCAGGATGGTTCCAAGTTATGATGGCCTCGGAAAAAGTGACATACAACCTGTATTCACATTTGCAACTGTCATGGTCATGTGGTCAGAATCCGGGCACTTGACAATCGGTTGCAGAGTCTAGCGATCATGTGATTGTGATCTGTGACTCTTTTTGCTGATTGGGAAAGTTGGATTTGCTTAACTACCGCCATAAAATTGTCATAAAATTGTGTCCAATTTGACCTACAATTGTAATAATTTATGATGGAAATTCTGGTCTCAATTGTGGTTGTAACTCAAGGACTATGTTGTTAGAATAGTTATCCAAAAGAAAAGGGGGGGGTCTAACCAACTATTGTCTCGGAGAAAGTTGCCTTTATGTGCCTAAGTGGCTAAAAAAAAGAAGGGAAAATGAAATGATAAACTGGTGTATATGTAGATGTTGCTGGCCGCTATCAGCAAGTTTTAATTCCATGAGGTCAGAACACTGTTTGTCAACCTCAACAACTTTAAAATGTGTGGGCTGGGGAATTCTGGAGTTGAAACCCCACGTCTTAAAACAGTTGAGCTTGGGAAACACTGGGACACAGTGAGTAGATGAGCATTTCAAAAGAAATTGCATTAGATTACTACCGAGGAGGGTGAATGGTTTTGGATTATTCCAAAGTGAGGGCAAGGTACCAGATTTTTCTTGTTGCAAAACAAAAATGATTGTATGTATTGGGAAAACACCTTTGATAGAACTTTAAATAAGTGTTTTACAAAGAAACTCACTATTAATTGTCAATCTTGTGTGCACTTAGACAAGCAAAACAAAGCAGTTAGAGAAGAAAGCTCATCAGAAAACTGGCAAGATTATTTTGTAAATAGGGATTCAAAAGATGCTGTTACTGCAGCAAAAAAAATCATGATAGCATGTCACACTCTTAGGAATCAGAGTAGTTTCAGGTCAATGGAGTGTCCAATTGTTTTGCTGAAAAAGGTATTTCTTGCTTTTGACATAGTCCCAACATTTTAAACTCCTGAAATTAAGGCAGGAGGAATGGCTAACTTTGTAAATTATACTGCATTCAATTGATGTTCCTCTGAAAACATTTGAAGAAAATTGCATAGCTTATTCTAGAATTGTTTTTACAGATGGAAGCAATCACGGTTCAGTAAAATTATTCCCAGTCATCATTCTGTATTTTGACTGGAAGAACAGCAGTGTGCAGTCAAAATTAACTGGGGTTCAGAATACAATTGATGCTGCTGCTATGACTGCTGTGTTAATAAAGGGACACCTTGAACAGACGGCTTTGTTTGATTCATGCATTGCGCTTATAGGTGATAAATGCTTATAAAGTTTGGGGATTCCATTGTGATGAAAGGGGTTGCAAATATTAAGATGTTGTAGACATCCTCTTTAATCTGTCTCAGCAAGATTTTTGAACAATTACATTTATCATGTGGTAGAAACAATGGATGTTGACAAATGAGAACATTTTTTTAAAATTCTATCAAAATGTCATATTGTTCCAACCTAACATCTGATTAGTGTGAGTTTGTTGATCCTGAAAACTGCTTTCTCACAAGACATGATGGCTGTCATTATTCCCAGGAATTACAAACCTAATCCAGATGTTTTTGGTATTGTAGTCATTCTTGTACTAACAGTTGAAAAAAAAACCCACCATGATTAAGACATTCAAATATGCATTCAGTGAAATATACCCCAGACAATGCATTTGTTCTTANGACATGGCTTTTTCAACAAGCGGGCCTGACCTAGGGTGAGTTTTAAATAGGGACAATTTTTAAACGATTTTAAAGAGCCACAGCTACCAATATTTGGATTTTAATTGGTTTTTAGCAGGGGAAAATTTTTTGTACGATGTTTTAATATGCTGTGAGCCGCCCTGAGTCCCATGGGGAGAAGGGCGGCATATAAATTTAAGAAAATAAATAAATAAATAAATAATCATTTTTCTTGAATGTAAGGCTTTCTTATCAGCTAAACTTAAGGAATGCCTGGGTCAAAAATACATAGATCAATCTGAGAAAGAGTGTGTTAAATTCTACCCTCTAATAAATTATCTGTACAACTTATGTTTATAATGGGAAAAAGGACCATAAATATACAAGTGAAAATATGTACATGCCACATTAAATAAAGCAGACTGTCTCCAAAGTATCCTTTTTGAAAGCTCAACTATGACAACCCAGTTACATTCGTGCTGTAAAAATAGCCTCTGTGGTCAAGAATTGGATTAAAATTTTATTTTAAAATTTTATTTTAAAAATGCTCCCTCCATATTTTGAAGTGATATCAAATAAACACATAGTAACAGTGCAAAACTGTTCATCATAATGCTAGGCATAATGGTTCATCATGGGATGAACTTAGAAAAAGAGAGGCAGAACTACGGTACTAAAATTTCAGCTGACCTCAGTGGTCACTACTGAGAAGATCAGAGTGTTGTTCCAACAAGTCCAGCATCTTGTTTTTTTTTGCAAAGGCTGAACCTATGGGAAGCTGATGAGAATAGGACCTGAAAATAATTGGCAATAAAGCCCAAGGCAGGTCTAAGATCAGGTGCACAAGGAGATTATCTCAAAGCTCTACCTTTCTTTTAGATAAGGTTGTCCTCTTAAAAATGAAGGCAAAAGCTGGGTATAGGGGCTAGGCCAGTGATGGCGAACCTTTTAGACACCGAGTGCCCAAAAATCATCCTTACCCTCTGCCTGTCCCCCACCCCGCCCCCTGCCCCACTCACCCACAGGGCTACCTACTGCTTCCACGGCCCGCCACAGATCGCCCAGTCGGCCCTGCAGCGCCATGATGGCCACGCCCTCTACCCGTGCCCTGCAGCATCTCTGCGAGGGCGGAGTCTTGCTCCTGCTGCCCAGCTGCCATGTCCTTGGCTGTGCTGCTCCATGCTGGCTGTGCCCAGGGGCGACTCTCCTCCGGGGAGGCTGCTGGTGAGGAGGGGGCCGCAGGGGCAGGCGGGGCTGGGGCGACAGCACCCATGCCCACAGAGAGGGCTCTGCGTGCCGCCTCTGGCACACATGCCATAGGTTCACCACCACTGGGCTAGACAAAGGTGAGAAGTAACATCTTTCTAAGCATGATTAAAGTTTGCATCTGCATTGTGTTGGTGAGCATCTGATGGACATTCCTCATTTTTAGCAGAACTACTATGGTACTTTAACATAGAATATACAATCATAGAGCTGGAAGGGACTTTGGGGGACTTCTAGTCCAATATCCTGCTCAAGGCAGAAGACTTTGTATCATCCCAGTAAAATGGTTGTCCAATCTATTTTTGAAAACTTATAGTGACAGAGTGAAAACTCTGGGAGTCAAGCGGTTCCATTAATTGTTCTGTCAGAAAATGTTCCCTTACTTTTAGGTTGGATTCCTCTTTATCAAGCTTCCACCCATTACTTCTTGTCCTGTCCTCTGGTGCTTCAATGTCCTCTTCTCTTGAGCAGCCTCTCAAGCATTGGGAGACAGTTGTCATGTCCCCAGTCTTTTTGATACACTTAAGACACACTTAACTCCCTCAACCATTCATCATAGCTAGAGTGTCCAGCTTTGAGAAAGGTCCCAATCCCTTTTAGTTTGGTACAATTGGTTTGGCTTTTATGGAAAAAAGAACCGGATTCTGAATGGTCTCCCAAGTTTTCTGGATCTCCTTCTCTGATAGCTGAGACTGTGAGCAATCATTCATTAGGAAGGGGTTGCATCCTGGGATGATGTCATCTCAGGAATTTTTATTGGTCTGAGAATGATGAGAAATATCCTTCTCTTTTATTAAGTTAGAACCGATTGGCATACGATCCCATCTAGCATATTTGTGTATTTAACGAATAATCAAATATCTAGAAATATTTAAGAATGGGTAAGATTACTATATGCCTAATGAGATTCCTTATCCTATGCAGAAGATGCGACAGTGGACCTTCCACACAAGAAAAACAGTGAGTGTAGAGCGTATTGGTCGAGGCCTTAAACTAGGTATGGAGAGACAGAGATTCCCCACTTTGGACCAGATATTCTGTCTAAGCCCAACATACTTCACAGGACTTCTGTTGTGTGTGTGGGGGGGGGAGGAAGTGCTATGTATGCACTCTGATCTCTTGAACTCAAGGTGGGATATAAATCTAATACATACATAAATAAAAACCCTAATCAGTCCTATAATTGAGTAACTTAGGGTCCTTATAAACAATTTCAGCTACCTTACTAATAAGTCGATTCCTACACAACGGAATATTTTAACCAGGTTCTAATAAAACACTATAATCTTTATTCAACTCCCTGTCCTAGGTTTTTCTTCTAGGTGTAATATTTTGTTTATTTTGTGGCAATTGAAAAAGCAGACACTGTGTCAACTATGCCAACCTACCCAGAAAGTTAGATTGATAGCTATTTGTCCTCGTTTTGGAAAGCTACCCAAAGTGTGTTACACCAAAAGAAATAAAGCACAGTGTGTGAAGTAATACAATTTATATCCATAACATAGGTAGTCCTTGACTTATGAACACAACTGAGCCCAAAATTTCTACTGTTAAGTGAGACATTTGTTAAACGGGTTTTGCCCCATTTTACAACTTTTCTTGCCACAATTGTTAAGTGAATTCCTCAGTTGTTAAAGCTAGTAGCACGGTTGTTAAAATGAATCTGGCTTCCCCATTGACTTTGCCTGTCAGAAGGTCGTACAAGGCGATCACATGATCCCAAGACTCTGCAAACGTCGTAAAGATGAGTCAGTTGCCAAGTGTCTGAATTTTGATCACATGACCGTGGGGACGCTGCAACGGTCGTAAGTGTGAAAAATGGTCATAAGTCACTTTTTTCAGTGATGTTGTAACTTTGAACAGTCACTAAGTGAACTGTTGTAAGTCGCGGACTACCTGTACTGCATATGTGGTAGCTGATTCCTAACATGCAGGAATCATCAACAATACACCGACGTGGGAATCAATCACTCAGTCTCCTCATTCCCAACAACTGCTTTACACATTAAACATTTTAATTAAGGAAGTGCTCTCTCTCAAGTTACATTTGTGATAACCCAACGTAACATAGGCAGAACAATGAAAGACATATTCATTGGAGGAAAGGAGGGAAATAAGAGGTGGTAACGTGTCATCAGCTGAAGCATTCCTGACGTTCCCTCTGAAGCCTAGGTATCTGCATGCAACAGCTGACAAATCCATGCAGCTGAACCTTCTTACACATCATCTCCACATTGCATGTTTAAAGGGCAGAGTCCTAAATCATCTCTGCACACCAAAAAAAAAAAAAAAGCAGGGCATGAAAAGGAAGGTTGGAGTAAAAGCATTTCATGCCTCTGTCCTCCTCAATCTGATGAAGTCCAAGGGGCAAGAAAACTGCAAGGTGATGTAGTGCAGGGGTCTTCAACCTTGGCAACTTTAAGACTTGTGGACTTCAACTCCCAGAATTCCTCAGCCAACTTTGCTGGCTGAGGAATTCTGGGAGTTGAAGTCCACAAGTCTTAAAGTTGCCAAGGTTGAAGACCCCTGATGTAGTGAACTGGATGCCACAGAAGAATCAATCCTCCCTGAATCCCCCAGTGATATTGTTGTGATGTTGGATGCATTAGGATAAAATTTGGGCAAAATCCTGGAAGACAATTAGAATCTTATACGCAAAAACTAAAAGAAATTTTAAAAGCCAAGCTGTTCTTATCCCTATTAAGCAGTAGTCTAAATGCTACTTACTATTTTAAAAAATGGATTCCCTTCACATATAGATACAAACCAATAAAAATATACTTTCTGTTGCAAACATATTTTCACAAAAATGAGTTAGAGCAACAAAATCTCTTTCCTTTTTTCCCCCCTCTTGCTTTCTTACATATTTTCTAGCAAATGCCTCTGGTCTATCAACTGTGCAACACTAAATTCAAGACAGATGAAGGAACCAGATTTTAGCTCGTTTCAACAGGCTAAAACATTTGCAGGAAAATTCTTTGGGATATAAAACACAAAATTAGTAAAGAACCAAAATAAATGTAAATGGAAGTGAATGTTTATCCTACTGCATTAGGGGGGTAAACCAAATATTTACATTCTAATTCCTCTTCATCCAAAGCAGTTCAGAATTGTAATCAAACATGTTTTAAATGTATCCCAAAAAGCATCACATCTAAATGTGACTGTTGGAAGCAACGGTATTTCGAGAAGCCCCAATTCACTGCAATAAATACAGATTTGCTTTTGTCAGGTGTGAAATAGTTTTAAGCCAACATTTTGAGAAGGACGTTTGATTCCCTCTTTTACAACAAGCCAAGCTAGCAGGAAAGGCTTCAATTACAAATTGAGTAAATGATGGTCTAATGAGCAAACTCTTACCCCAAAATTAGGTTGCTCATTTCCCAAACTAGCATAGTTTTATATTTCTCCTAAAAGATTCAAGGCTTGGTATGTCATCTTTACATAGTCCTCCCTGAAATGGGCACTTTCTAGATGTAGGGCACGACAAGTCTCATCATCCCCAGCCAAGGGTCTGTAGCTTGATAAATGTGGAAGTTGCCAGGTTTGAAAAAGTTGTCTTAATGCTGAACCCTGGGATATCTAATGTATCCCATGGGATATCCAAGTAAAAAGAGCTCAAGAAAAGAGAAGTTTTCATCAAGGTTTCTCTAGATTCCTGCCGTTTGATGCTTGATACCATGACCCGGGGATTACTATATCAAATCAGTTAAGATTGCATAGAGCCTAAAGTGATTGCTTTCCCCTCCAACTACACTGATGTATATTTCTGTCTTTTCCCATTATTCTGTCATGTTAAATGGGGGAAAGTGCACTTACCTAACTGCGAATGTACTGTTTGTCTGTGAAGGTTTATGCTCCTAAAAACTGTTTTGGAGAAATGTAAAGTTTACTAGTGTGTTGTGGAAAACAGATGTGGTTGCAATTGGTTTACGGAGAACAGAAGCTCAAGGACCATAATCAGTGTCTTTGTTTAGAGAGAGACAGCTGGAATGCAAAGATTCAGTCTATTGTCCCCAACAACATTTGTGCAAGGTAAGCCACTGAATGTGATCTTATCTGCTCTCCGATACAAACCTGGGCAAACATGTGAAAATAGGAAGGAAGGAAAGGAAAGGAAAGGAAAGGAAAGGAAAGGAAAGGAAAGGAAAGGAGGAAGGAAGGAAGGAAGGAAGGAAGGAAGGAAGGAAGGAAGGAAGGAAGGAAGGAAGGAAGGAAGGAAGGAAGGAAGGAAGGAAGGAAGGAAGGCATTATAGTGTTATGACCAAGCTGTGCCTTTTGGGGAGCATGTATGCAATGTCATGGCCCATATAGAAAAGGGGCTTGCATCAGTAACACTGTAGGCATCATTTTGACTCGTCCTTCTCCTTTGCTCCCCTGTGGTTGCAACTGGAAAGGAGGGAAACAAAACCAAACTCAAGTGCTGGGCAAAAGACAAAGACCTATAAATGCAATTACCGAAAGTCTAAAATTTCACCGGGATATGGCTAAAAGAATGATAATCATGTAATTGAAACAACAGTACAGTACAAAGCTGATAACTATTTACATAGTCCACAAGCTCATTACTGATACAACACAAAATCCACAACAGCACTGAAAAAGCTTGGGATCCACATTCAAGAGTTTCAGAGCTAAAGATTCACAATGTCTTAAATTCCGTTAAAGCAGCGCTTTTCAAAAGTGTTTTGGAGAACCGTTGGATTTTTTTTCCAGATGGTCAACAGTGGCAAAATCAAAACAAAGCAGTCCCGCTCACAGTTGCTAATCTTGCTTTACAAAGTGGTATCTTCCAGATGTTTTAGGATCAAGACTCCTACCTTATCTTAAACCTAATCCCAACAGGGAATGCCAGATTAAGGCGACTATTCTTGGCTATGCAGGTTGAGAGTCTTAACCATGGTCCCACGTAAGCAGAGCGAGCACCTCAAAAGGCTTGCAACATGCAGATGGATTCCGTGGTGAACGAGGAGGATGTTTCGCAAAGTTTGAAAAAAAAAAACCTGCATAAAGCCTGACTACTCTAAAGAAGAATTTAAATTCACCATCTGGTAACAGCAGTGAATGTGAAGATATTTTTGATGACTCAATGAGGCATGATGTAGAAGCCAACACAAACGCAGAGATGTTAACAATGGTTTCTATAGCTAACTGTAAAATGTGTGATGGACACAATACGGGCATGATTTCTTTAGAGGAAGTTAACAAAAGAGTATGGAAAGCAAGATATGAATTATGCCCTTTTATATGCCCTTTCTTTTCTTTTAAACAAACAAAAAAAAAGCATTGCATTCCAAAATCCTTTTGTTGGGCAATCCGTATACAACAGAAGGCACTGTTATCCATAGGACCCCTTCAATTTCACACGGCAAAAACCTGAGAAGTGCAATTCCGTTCGGTTTCAAACAGCTGGTTCCCCCCTTTCCTAAGGAGAAGAAGAGAAGACAGATGCTTTCTTTTCAGTCCAACAACTTATAAAAATACCCACAAGAATTTATACATTACAGCAGCTGGTTAGAAAGAATGTCTTAATGAGGGGGAAGAGGGTCAAACACGGCCTTTTCCAAAGGGGAAACTTGCAGACCTCTTGATTACCTTCCCTGTTCATAAGTCACATTTTTTTTTAATAATGAAATGTTTTTGCAGTTCTTTAAAGCTCCTTTCCCCTTCAGTTGCTTCCTGGAGCAGTGCCAAAGTTATATCCAGAGACCAGTCCTTTGTTATCGAATGGGAAGCCCGTTTGTTGTTCTATCCTCTTTGATTCTAAATTGAAAAGAAACAAATGAATATTAAGAGACAGTCTGCAAATATGTCATCATGCACGACCAATGATACTTTCAATCTCTTTTTAACAGATACATTAACGATATGTAATTTCTGAAGACCCTCTAAATATGAGGAAAAGAATCAGAACTCTTTTTAAGAAGAAGAAACACACAGCTTTTTGGATTCCCTGTTGTTACCCCTTCTAGATCCATTATTCAACATCTTTAACTTGCAGAAAAGTTTTGAAAAAAAATCATGCAGGTATAGAGAACTAAATACTACAGGTAGTCCTCGACTTACGACCACAATTGAGCCCAAAAATTCTGTTGTTAAGTGAGACATTTGTTAAGTGAGTTTTGCCCCATTTTATGACCTTCCTTGCCACAGCTGTTAAGTGAATCGCTGCAGTTGTTAAGCTAGTAACTCGGTTGTAAAGCGAATCTGGCTTCCCCATTGACTTTGCTTGTCAGAAGGTTGCAAAAGGTGATCACATGACCCCGGGACACAGCAATGGTCTTAAATATGAACCAGTTGCCAAGCGTCTGAATTTTGATCACATGATCATGGGGATGCTGCGAAGGTCATTAACTGTGAAAAGCAGTCATAAATCACTTTTTTCAACGCCGTTGTACCTTTGGACGTTCACTAAATAAACTGTTATAAGTCGAGGACTACCGATATTTCAACCTTCCCCAATCTGGGCATTCTTTAAAGGGGCAGACTGAGCATCCAGCGTTTCTCACTCACCACCACCATCGTTGGAAATTCTAGGACCGTGGTGGTGAACCTATGGCACGCGTGCCATCACCCCAGTCTTAGGCCTTCAGCTGGGTTTTATAAAACCTTTAGCGAAATCCGGAGGCGGCGACACACGTTTTTTTTTTCTCCAAGTTAGTTAAAGTTGAAGAGCGCCCCTTTTTTTTCAAGAGTGTTTCAACCTTAACTAACTGACTTGAAAAATCAGGGTGGGTCAGACGACAATGGTGGCGTCGGTGCGGGTGGGTTTCCCGGTGTGGGTGGGTTACCCGGTCCGGGTGGGCCGTGGGGACGATACATAAGTGGGTTTTGGGTTGCAGTTTGGGCACTCGGTCTCTAAAAGGTTCACCATCACTGTTCTAGGAACTGAAAGGAGCATAAACACACTGGGGAATCTCAGGAGGAGCACTGCACTAGTTGGGCACTGGGAGGAACATTTAAGTGAACCTGACATAAAGCATGCACGTCAAACTGCAATAAAGCAAGACATAAAGTTCCAAGTCAGACCCATTTTTTTCCATCCAGCCCTATTTTTTTCCCCCACTGTTGATCAATGAGCTAATCCTTTTAACTTGCGATGCCAAGAAATGAACTTGGAAACTTCCATATATAGAGCACATGCTGTTATCACTGAACTGTAGTCCCCCCCCAATGAATGTCTAATCTATGCTGAGAAGTAACTATGAGGCAAACCCCCACACACACATTTTTTAACAATTGAATACATGGAATGTTCAAACATGCTGTGCATTTCGATTCCCTGCATCTTTCTAAAGCTTCTTTGTCACTTATTTTGGAAATGGTGATAAAGGTAGGTTGTAAAAAGTTGGGGTGGGAGGTTTAGGAAGAACATGTTTGCGGGCTCATTGGAAACAGTTTATTTCTTAGCTATGAGACAGGTCAGCTGTGTCTAAAGAAATTAATGTCCTACTAGACTTGTAAGCATGTTACACTAACCTCCTGACATCCACCTCCACAATGTGGAATGACTCACTGGGGATTCATTATTTTTCTTCCCGAAGTATCTGCTCTTGTTCTCTTAAGAGGAGTAAAAATATGTGATGGGCCACCCCACACCTCCCAAAACTTCTATATGAAACAAATCCAATATATAAAAACTTCTCATAATGGACAAACACAAAGAAAACTAACTTGGGACCGATTATTTTACTTTACAGGGCTGCAATAACTGAGAGTTCCTTTTGATAGATTTTAGACTGTAAGCTTTCTGCGAACATTCTTGCAACAGACCTGCAGAGTTTCTCCGGTGTTCAGCTAATGCACAGATTTCCTGCAGCTGAGTCTTCTGATCAGCGCTGAGTGGTGCAGTCAACAAATGGTACCAGCCAGCATCTCGGCTTTGTATCGCTGAAAACACAAAATATATTTCTTTCAGGAGACATACAACTTGCCAAATTCCCAGTCTACATCATTAAATCACCATTTTATCAAGCACAGAGACCTACTTTTAAAGTGAGTATACTGAGCCAAGGTTTCTGCTATGTATGAGATAGACTGTTTTAATATTCTTAGTGATGGATCTCAAGTAACAGTTCAGTTGTTCCAACAGCTTTATTTCCAGAAACGTGAACTCCTTTATCAACAGTATTATATCTCCCTGTTGCTCCTAAGTTCTCAGGGCACTTAATTATAGCTTTGGACAGTGAGATGGGGAGTGTATAAATGTAATAAATAAAATAAAAATAAACAAATTATGAAGGGCAATTAAAAGTAGCAAGTTAGCTGAGAAGTAAGGACTTACCCTAAGCCAGCCTCTGAGATTCATAGCAAGATTTGAACTTGAGTTTCTAATATGATTACCCTGCATATAACAGACTTCTCTCCATCTGGCTGATGACTGGCATTTAATGAAATGAGTTTAGTATATACAGAACTGCTTCCTATTGAATACTGGTTAACATTGGAATCCTCTAAATCAGGGGTAGGCAACCTTGGCTCAGGAATTCTGGGAGTTGAAGTCCACGAGTCATAAAAGAGCCAAGGTTGCCTACCCCTGCTCTAGATGTTGCTGCCCTCCCACTGTCATCAGATACAACTAACACTGAGGTTGTATTTCAATAATAATGGTAATGCTACAGGTTTTCCACTGCTGATGCAGGGGTTTATAAATTAAAATTCATTTTTCAAATCAGGTGGATTTTTAAAAAAAAAACCAACCTAAAGATAATAGTAATCTTAGAAAAACCAGAAGTGCTTTAATAAATGTCTATACCTAATAATGCTTGTGTGAAGAACTGATATTCGTCCACGCCATCTTCTAGATCAATAGGGGTGCTGAAGCCTTCTAAAGCAGTTTCTTCTAACGCTTCATCATCCCAGTCGTCATCATCGTCATCATCTTCATTATCGTCATCTCCTGTGTCACCACCACCCCCGGCGTGGTTTTCCTGCATGTCCTGATTTGCTTCATTCGCTTCCTCTTCGTCACTTGGAATCTCTTCTGCAAATATATATATATATATTTTAAAATCAAGAACAAAGAAGACAAGGAAGACAAAGATGTATCTTTTTAACCAAAAGCACCATTTCAAAATTAATGACTCCTCCCTATGAACAAACATTCTTTAAATTACAATCTTGGTAAAGGTTGATCATGAAAACAAATTGCGTTTTTTTAAACCGAAGAAGGCTAGTTTGTGGGAAAAGTCACTTCTGATTAATAGAGCTCTGAAATAAATAACCTTTTCTAGAGAAAACTCTTAATTTTATATATATCAGGTGTGCAGTTATGGGGATAATAACGTATTTGTCTTTCAAAATAAGGAGAAGATTTTTGTCTCACAACTGAGGGAGTCTAATGATGTTGAAAGAATATCATTCTACCTTTAAGAGAGTTAAGAGAGTAACATCTTGGCTAGTCTGATCTAAAGTTTTTTTTTCTAAGAAAATATATATATAAAAGTGCTTGAGAATATTCAGAAATATTTGGAAAATGCAAATCATCTCTCAAGCACAAACGAAATAAATTATAAGTATTTCGCTATTAATAAATGCTCATCACCACAGCCAGGAAACTTATATTTGCTCGTACCATTATCTTCTGCGTCATTCTTTTCAGCTTTCCCATGCTCTTCATGTTCTGCATGTTGCCGGGTGGCGCACATTTGTTTTAGTCCCAGGAATAGGAGGAGAACCGATGGGACGAGCTGGGCAGCCACAGCGTCTACTGCAGGCGGTCTAGACGGCAGTCCCATGAGGATGCTCAGTCCGATGATGCACATCTTCCTGTCATGAAGCCTGAAGGTGCACAATTCACTGATGAGAATCAATCTTCCCAACAGAACAGTTTTCTATAAGTTAGGTGAGGATTGTGAAAAATGAGATCAGAAACATGGATGGATACTCAGTTGAAAGGATAGTTATAGAGCAGTGGTTCTCAACCTGTGGGTCGGGACCCCATTTGGGGTCGATCGACCATTTCACGGGGGTCGCCAAGCAAGGCTGCCCGCCATTTTTTTTGTCCGCCATTTTTTTGTCCACCATTTTTCCCCCTTTTCCGGTGGGTGCCTTACCTCCCTTGGGCTGGGCCAGCGGGTGGTCGGCCTGCTCCGTCTCTGCCGCTTGCTAGCTACGCCTCGGCCGGCGCAGGGGGCGGAACCACGCATGCGTGGCGCTCCCGGGCAGGGAAAGTCCTTGACTTACGACCGGTTGGGTAGTCCTTGACTTACGACCGGTTTAGTCCTCGACTTACGACCGGTTTAGTTCTCGACTTACGACCGGTTGGGGTCACGGCATTAAAAAGGTTGAGAACCACTGTTATAGAGGCTTTTGGGAGAATCCTGAATGGATGTCCCTTTCTTTAAAATCCACTTGGAAAATTCTATTCTAGGTTTTAGTTTTATAAATAAGAACAATGAGGCCCTGGTCACAGCTTTCTTAGTGACAATACCACAATATCAGAAGAAAGGTCATAAAATGGGTCAAAATTCACTTTAAAAATGTCTCACTTAGCAACAGAAATTTCGGACTCAACTGATATTATAGGTTGAGGGCTACCTGTACAAAATGATTTCCTTTTTTATTTTTTAAAGACAAAACATACATTTAATGTCACATACAATCAATAACAAGTGCCAATGACAAGTTGCCCAGCTAATGAAACTCAGCCAAAAGTAAGATCATCACTATTCATACAAAGTAGGACTTGTGAGAAAAATCTTAGTCCGAAGAGAAGCATATCAATTCTATTTTTTCATGCTTGTTCCAAAGGTCACTATGTGGTATTTCATAATACAACAGCAAGCACACCTGAGGGCAGGTAGGAAAGCAAGACAATCCTGGCATTTCCTCTCAAATTAAGGTCTCCAAAACACCTGAAGGTGTTGAAAAAGAAAGCATCACACACCTACCCAAGAAAACAGTCTGTATCGTTCATCCACTGGTTTATAAACTGCGCCGTGATAGGCTCTGGGTTATGAGGAAACCGGATATTCTCTAAAGNTCGCTTTAGGCCTCCGCCGCTGTGTGCAAAAAAAAAAGAGGTTCAATCAATTTCAACTTCTCGCGGGGAAAAAAAAGTTCTCACAAAGTTGGAATTGATTGACTGAACTTTTTAGTCCCACCCAGTCTGCTGTTACCACCGCAGCCACGCCCACCCAAAGGGCCACACCCACCCAATGGGCCAGGCCCACCCGGCACCCAATGATACATAAGTGGGTTTTGGGTTGCAGTTTGGGCACTCGGTCTCTAAAAGGTTCACCATCACTGTTCTAGGAACTGAAAGGAGCATAAACACACTGGGGAATTTCAGGAGGAGCACTGCACTAGTTGGGAACTGGGAGGAACATTTAAGTGAACCTGACATAAAGCATGCACGTCAAACTGCAATAAAGCAAGACATAAAGTTCCAAGTCAGACCCATTTTTTTCCATCCAGCCCTATTTTTTTTCCCCCACTGTTGACCAATGAGCTAATCCTTTTAACTTGCGATGCCAAGAAATGAACTTGGAAACTTCCATATATAGAGCACATGCTGTTATCACTGAACTGTAGTCCCCCCCCAATGAATGTCTAATCTATGCTGAGAAGTAACTATGAGGCAAACCCACACACACACACATTTTTTAACAATTGAATACATGGAATGTTCAAACATGCTGTGCATTTCGATTCCCTGCATCTTTCTAAAGCTTCTTTGTCACTTATTTTGGAAATGGTGATAAAGGTAGGTTGTAAAAAGTTGGGGTGGGAGGTTTAGGAAGAACATGTTTGCGGGCTCATTGGAAACAGTTTATTTCTTAGCTATGAGACAGGTCAGCTGTGTCTAAAGAAATTAACGCCCTACTAGACTTGTAAGCATGTTACACTAACCTCCTGACATCCACCTCCACAATGTGGAATGACTCACTGGGGATTCATTATTTTTCTTCCCGAAGTATCTGCTCTTGTTCTCTTAAGAGGAGTAAAAATATGTGATGGGCCACCCCACACCTCCCCAAATTTCTATATGAAACAAATCCAACATATAAAAACTTCTCATAATGGACAAACACAAAGAAAACTAACTTGGGACCGATTATTTTACTTTACAGGGCTGCAATAACTGAGAGTTCCTTTTGATAGATTTTAGACTGTAAGCTTTCTGCGAACATTCTTGCAACAGACCTGCAGAGTTTCTCCGGTGTTCAGCTAATGCACAGATTTCCTGCAGCTGAGTCTTCTGATCAGCGCTGAGTGGTGCAGTCAACAAATGGTACCAGCCAGCATCTCGGCTTTGTATCGCTGAAAACACAAAATATATTTCTTTCAGGAGACATACAACTTGCCAAATTCCCAGTCTACATCATTAAATCACCATTTTATCAAGCACAGAGACCTACTTTTAAAGTGAGTATACTGAGCCAAGGTTTCTGCTATATATGAGATAGACTGTTTTAATATTCTTAGTGATGGATTTCCAGTAACAGTTCAGTTGTTCCAACAGCTTTATTTCCAGAAACGTGAACTCCTTTATCAACAGTATTATATCTCCCTGTTGCTCCTAAGTTCTCAGGGCACTTAATTATAGCTTTGGATAGTGAGATGGGGAGTGTATAAATGTAATAAATAAAATAAAAATAAACAAATTATGAAGGACAATTAAAAGTAGCAAGTTAGCTGAGAAGTAAGGACTTACCCTAAGCCAGCCTCTGAGATTCATAGCAAGATTTGAACTTGAGTTTCTAATATGATTACCCTGCATATAACAGACTTCTCTCCATCTGGCTGATGACTGGCATTTAATAAAATGAGTTTAGTATATACAGAACTGTTTTCTATTGAATACTGGTTAACATTGGAATCCTCTAAATCAGGGGTTGGCAACCTTGGCTCAGGAATTCTGGGAGTTGAAGTCCACGAGTCATAAAAGAGCCAAGGTTGCCTACCCCTGCTCTAGATGTTGCTGCCCTCCCACTGTCATCAGATACAACTGTGGTTGTATTTCAATAATAATGGTAATGCTACAGGTTTTCCACTGCTAATGCAGGGGTTTATAAATTAAAATTCATTTTTCAAATCAGGTGGATTTTAAAAAAAAAAAAACAACCTAAAGATAATAGTAATCTTAGAAAAACCAGAAGTGCTTTAATAAATGTCTATACCTAATAATGCTTGTGTGAAGAACTGATATTCGTCCACGCCATCTTCTAGATCAATAGGGGTGCTGAAGCCTTCTAAAGCAGTTTCTTCTAATGCTTCATCATCCCAGTCATCGTCATCGTCATCATCTTCATTATCGTCATCTCCTGTGTCTCCACCACCCCCGGCGTGGTTTTCCTGCATGTCCTGATTTGCTTCATTCGCTTCCTCTTCGTCACTTGGAATCTCTTCTGCAAATATATAATAATAATAATAATAATAATAATAATAGTAAAGTTGGAAGGGACCTTGAAGGTCATCTAGTCCAACCCCCTGCTCAGGCAGGAAACCCTATACCATTTCGGACAAATGGCTGTCCAGTCTCTTCTTAAAAACTTCCAGTGTTGGAGCATTCACCGCTTCTGGAGGCAGGTTGTTCCACTGGTTAATTGTTCT
>NW_015386697.1:33004-49151 GCF_001527695.2 Protobothrops mucrosquamatus
GATCACTTCCTCCCAGGGTTCCTATGGCTTCAACACCTTCTATCATTTCATCTCTGTTAGTGAGAATTAGATCCAAAATGGCTAATCCCCTAGTTCCCTTCTCTACTTTTTGGGAGACAAAGTTGTCTGCTAGGTTTGCCAGGAACCGGTTTGATCTTCCACTTGGTGCAGAGTTTGTGTCCCAGTTGATGTCAGGGTATATATATATATATATATATATATATATATATATATATTAAAATCAAGAACAAAGAAGACAAGGAAGACAAAGATGTATCTTTTTAACCAAAAGCACCATTTCAAAATTAATGATTCCTCCCTATGAGCAAACATTCTTTAAATTACAATCTTGGTAAAGGTTGATCATGAAAACAAATTGCGTTTTTTTAAACTGAGGAAGACTAGTTTGTGGGAAAAGTCACTTCTGATTAATAGAGCTCTGAAATAAATAATGTTTTCCAGAGAAAACTCTTAATCTTAAGGAGTATATCAGGTGTGCAGTTATGGGGATAATAACGTATTTGTCTTTCAAAATAAGGAGAAGATTTTTGTCTCACAACTGAGGGAGTCTAATGATGTTGAAAGAATATCATTCTACCTTTTAAAAAAGGTTGCAGTTAGGAGAGTAACATCTTGGCTAGTCTGATCTAAAGTTTTTTTTCTAGGAAAAAAAAGTTTATAAAAGTGCTTGGGAATATTCAGAAATATTTGGAAAATGCAAATCATCTCTCTAAGCCAGGGGTAGGCAACCTTGGCTCTTTTATGACTCATGGACTTCAACTCCCAGAATTCCTGAGCCAGCCATCCACGAGTCATAAAAGAGCCAAGGTTGCCTACCCCTGCTAAGCACAAGCGAAATAAATTATAAGTATTTCGCTATTAATAAATGCTCATCACCACAGCCAGGAAACTTATATTTGCTCGTACCGTTATCTTCTGCGTCATTCTTTTCAGCTTTCCCATGCTCTTCATGTTCTGCATGTTGCCGGGTGGCGCACATTTGTTTTAGTCCCAGGAATAGGAGGAGAACCGATGGGACGAGCTGGGCAGCCACGGCGTCTACTGCAGACGGTCGAGACGGCAGTCCCATGAGGATGCTCAGTCCGATGATGCACATCTTCCTGTCATGAAGCCTGAAGGTGCACAATTCACTGATGAGAATCAATCTTCCCAACAGAACAGTTTTCTATAAGTTAGGTGAGGATTGTGAAAAATGAGATCAGAAACATGGATGGAGACTCAGTTGAGAGGATAGTTATAGAGGCTTTTGGGAGAATCCTGAATGGATGTTCCTTTCTTTAAAATCCACTTGGAAAATTCTATTCTAGGCTTTAGCTATATAAATAAGAACAATGAGGCCCTGGTCGCAGCTTTCTTAGTGATACTACCACAATATCAGAAGAAAGGTCATAAAATGGGTCAAAATTCACTTTAAAAATGTCTCACTTAGCAACAGAAATTTCGGACTCAACTGATATTATAAGTTGAGGGCTACCTATACAAAATGATTTCCTTTTTTATTTTTTAAAGACAAAACATACATTTAATGTCACATACAATCAATAACAAGTGCCAATGACAAGTTGCCCAGCTAATGAAACTCAGCCAAAAGTAAGATCATCACTATTCATACAAAGTAGGAGAAAAATCTTAGTCCGAAGAGAAGCATATCAATTCTATTTTTTCATGCTTGTTCCAAAGGTCACTATGTGGTATTTTATAATACAATAGCACACCTGAGGGCAGGTAGGAAAGCAAGACAATCCTGGCATTTCCTCTCAAATTAAGGTCTCCAAAACACCTGAAGGTGTTGAAAAAGAAAGCATCACACACCTACCCAAGAAAACAGTCTGTATCGTTCATCCACTGGTTTATAAACTGCGCCGTGATAGGCTCTGGGTTATGAGGAAACCGGATATTCTCTAAAGTGTGCAAAAGGAGCTGGGGATTGTAGTAGAGGGCAGCAATGGCAACCTGGAGGCACATGGTGCGGAGCTCGCTGGTTTTAACTCCTCGCGTTAAGCGCTCAAGCACAGCTTCTACAAACAGAGGGATGCACTAAAGGAGAGACCAGAGATATGCGGAGAAGTACAAAGAAAAAGAGGAAAAGAGAAATAAGTTGAAATATTTCAGATATTGAGCCTACTTAAAAAAGGATTCAGCCCTCCCCTTTTTGAAATCAGTTACAATTCTGTTTCAAATGTACACAGTTCCTTAAATGACCTTGAGGGATATGTATGTTTTGTAATAACTGGATGGGATACTGTCTGCAGAGTTCTGTTTGCTAAAAAAATATCCAACTGTTTTTCCTCTTTTTTTCTCTCTCTCTCTCTCTTCTTTTATAACCACTGTGATAATTGCTGTTGGGATTTACTACAGGAAATACCAGAAGCAGGAGGAACTGTTGTGTAAGATTGTCAGAGGTCAGGAACTGAAGTATCACTCTCCTTTTTGCTCCACCCCATGGTTAGGAAATTCTTTTAAAAAGGAAAAAGAGGGGCACTAGGTAAAACAAACCAAACTCTTCTGGTTATGCAACCTTGATAAACATCTTGATAAACATAAACACACACACACACACAATTAATATTCATGTAATATAGGCCAAACCTGGCACTCCTTGTTTGGCAACCTCATGTTCTTTGTCCAGTATATAATCCTGGACAATATAATCCTTGTTCAATAATATGGATTCAGGATAGTAGCCACTGTATCCCAAAACGTCTGCAAGCCCTAAGTTCTCCTATGAACTACCTTTACTTTACCCATCAACCTCTCATTGCAGGAGCTGGGTTTCATTTTCAAAGCTTGAGTATCACCTGATGGGTGAATGCAGAAAATAAACCTTTCTCATCAAACGAAGAGCAACTGGAGTGGGGAGGAAGCCTCCAACTTTTCCCATCCTCAGTTCTTCTCCTGACTAGGTGACTAGTTCTTTCCCTTGCTTGTCCCACCACAGTCCTCCTTCGCACTTTCAACATCTTCTGAATCCCTCTGACGAGCTTTCAGGCATTTGTGGAACTTGTCAGTAATCTTTCCCACGCTCTTCAGATCTTTGTATTGCGGTGATGTTTAATTTTTCTATTGTTACTGAACTCTGACTGAGGAAAGACATGCCGGAAAATTTTTAAACCAATCCCATTTTTCTGATGGCTCAAACAGGTGAGAAGGGAAGAATAAGGAACCTCTATCAAGCCAAGCTGGATCCTAAATATGAGACAACCCATTCGTTGCAATTGCATCAAAAGGAAAAAAATGTCTGTCTACAAAGAGCAAGCTTCACCCCTCCTAAATCCTTTTTCTTAGGCATACAGGTCTCCAAAATTCTGGCTGAAGCTTACAAACCAGGCAAAGGAAAAAAATTCCGATCAATAATTACCTGATCAATACCCCTTCCTTTGCACTGCAGTATAACAATCTCTAAGAGCTTGGCTGCGTGGCACTCAGCATCTTCACCTGCATCACCACTTAGGACCTGCCAAAATAATCAAAGACCATTTTAACCCTTCAGATTTGTTGAGAAAATAGACATTTTTTTCCTTGGTGATAAAAAGAATGCTCCGACATAATCTTTAAAACGTTGTTTCGCTGAATTCATGTGATATTTGACACACCTTTTCTGAATAATCAATGAGACATTTGAATGAGTTGCCTGACACATGAAATTAATAGATAGGGAAAAAAATAGTACTGTAATACAGAAGTGCCAATTATGTGACTGATTTTGAAAACTAGGTAAGGTCATTTTCCGATCAGTACTTGGGTGGGATACAATCAATAATTCCAGGGGAGTTGGCTAGATTGGGAATTTTAAAAAAGAACATCCTGGAAAAAGGCAACAAAAACTCTTTCTTTTTTTTTCTTTTTTCTTTTTAAAAAGTTTTTTATTTATAATACAATTAAAACAAAAATGGACAAACGTGACATTCCAGAGTAAATATTCCTAACAGTTTGTTTCTCGTGGTACAAAAAGCTCTTTCTATAAGAAAACATGAAGTCACCACAAGTAAAGTTCAACTTCAAGGAATTTTTATGGTATATTAAAATAAGACACACAATTGTCCTGTCCAAGCATTTGGCCTTAATAATGTAAGTATTTACATTTACAAGCAGCAGCACTACACAGGCTGTTTCGATTTCAAGTATATTAAGTGAAGAGAAAATGTTGTCTAGTTTATTTGAATGTGACAAATTTCCAAGGCACTATACACTTGTTTTGCCTAAATGTCTAATCGGGATTAGAACACTGAGAATTGGTGATTTTAAGAGGTTTCCACAATGGATGTGCTTATATTCCAACATTTTATTTATTTATACGACTTTTACTTATTCATCTTGAATACTGCCAAATCCACATAGGTATACAGCAGTTTACAAAATAGTTAATAAAGACATCCGTTAGCCATTAAAAAATGTCCACAGTAAATAATAAACAAAATGACTAATAACTAATCAAAATTGATTCTACTGTTAACAATGAGTAACCTATATATATATTTTTCAACTAGGACCAGCATTTTCCAAATCAGATCAGATCTCTTTATAAGAACTGTTTAAAAAAAAAGGTTCAACAGGAATCAACGAATGAAGTGAAGCAAGCAAAGCCACATTTTTCATTCTGTTCTCAGGTTCGATTTCTCAGATTTATAGAAGCCTAATGGAGCAAAAGTCCATTTAATCCAAAATCTGTGAGACAAAATCATCAATCCCCACACAGAGCAATCTACACTGCACAGAATAAATACTGGGCAGAGCCTCTCAGATGTAACAAATCAAGGCAGAGCCTTTTGCAGGAGGAAGATAACCCAGCTATCCATATTTTCCTCAGCAGGAAGCAAGAAGAGAACTCATATTAAAAGTCAAAAGCAGCAAAAAAAAATATAAGCTTGTGAAACCAAAAGTGACAAAAATATTCTTGTGAATGTACAATATGAATGCAGTAAATGGCAAAATGAAAGAAACTAAAGCGCTAGATTTTTTAGGGATTTTAAGAGATTCCCCTAAAATTTTCAGAAAAATCCTGCTTAAAAAATATCCACTTCTAAATTGTTACATAAACAGTGCATGCATACTGTCAGCAGAAAACAAGTCCTTGCACGGTGAGCTCTTGGTTATAAAAATTGGAAATTTAACTGGAGAGACTTTTATTTGTTTCTGCCTTTACGTAACTATATTAGAGCTGTGTTTTACCACTAATAAGTCTTAAATATAAGTTTTCTTACCCTAAACCAAAAACCTTAATCACTAAGCTGCATGTGCTAGACAGACCGGAGGTTTGAATAAGGTGAAATTAAAAACCCGAATTATTATGAAAGCAAACCTAAGCATGTCTATTTAATGGACTTAAAGAGTATTTAACTATACTTTTCGTTCACATTCTCGCATTCACCATGGAGAGCAGGATGATTAAAGAATGAGCAACTTCAAAAACTTACCTTTTTACACATAGCATAAATTATCTCCAAATTTTTGGAATTTGACAATAAAATATCAGTATCAACAGTGACGTAGTTGTGCAATAGGGGCATCATATCTAGAAAGAGAAAAGAGTTCATCGTCCTGAGAATGAAATAAAATTAATTTACCCTATGGAATGGTCCTTGCTTTATTTTATAATCACTAAATTCACTCATTGATAATTCTTTAAAATTTCTCTATTTAGTACATATACAAAGTCATGACATGTGAAATGTATTGTAAAAATATCTATTGCATTTATTTAGGCCCTCCTAAGAATTTCAGGAAGCGCACAAGACATGATCCCACATTATGCTCACAAAGACTCCAGATAACCTCTGTACCTCAACTGAGACTCAAAATCCCAATACAAACTTCCCACTCTCTTCCTTACAACCTATCAAATAATATAAAGCAAATAAAGGCAAAAGGAAAAATGAAGGTAGCTAATATTTGGCTAACTTATACATAGCAGATCGTATTATTTACTCTTGGCTAAACTTTCATTTTTATACCATTGTAGAGCTGTTGCTAGAAAGTTCCTTTTAAGAGAGGAACAACATTGGGTCAACATTGGGCATAGATAACAGGGAAAACATTTCTTCAGTCTAATCCCCCCTCTTCCTCAAGGAGAAGACCCATGGGAAATTTATTAGCAAGAGGATCTGAATGAATCTCTTCACCCAGGAGAGCACTATCTGCATGCTAGGGCAGCAGGCACATAAAACCACCATTCCTAGGACATGCCTGACACCGCTTTTCCTCCATTTCAAAAACAGAAACTTTCAACAGGCATAAGAAAACAGCCAAGTCTTCATGAATCCCAATTTTCTGGTGAAAAATATAAAATGGAACTGGGTATATATAAAAATATATAATGGGTCTGTCCTCAAATTAGAATTACGGTCATAAGTTGTGGTGGTGGTTAATGAGCATTAAACCAATTTATTTTAGCCAATGAATTTTTTTGTAGGAAGCCAGAAGTAAATGCCAGAAGCCAGCAAAAAATACAGTCATGTGATGTAGGATGCTGCACGCAGCTGTAAATGCGAGACAGTTGCCAGGTGCCCAAAATGCAATTGTATGACCCGGGGGGAGGGGGGGTTGTGCACAAATTTTGCGGCTGTTGAAACTCCAGAACTCGGTCGTAGGTACCTTTCTGGGGTCTATTGCAACTTCAAACCATCACTAAGCCACTGGTCGATATGCGACCAGTCATTAAATGAGGACAACCTATACCAAATTTAGCATCCTAAGAATCTTGGCTTTTTCCCTTGCTGTTTGTTATCTAAGGTTTCTCATCTTGTAAATGACATAAAGTAAAACAGAATAACTCTTAAAAGTCACTGAATACATTTTGAATAGCTCAGCGGGCAAAACCTGAATACGTTCCTGATTTTCCCCACAACCAGCAAAATCTGATCCCAATATACCAATTTGGTCAACTTCGGCATTTTAAAGGCATACAACCCTACATTGGATACTTAACAAAAACTAACCCTGAATTTATAGCACTGGGAGAACAAATCGATGTGCTTCCACGAAGACAAACTGACAATTGAAACACTCCATCACAACTTCCCAAACCACTACCAGCCAACGTTATTCTACACTCCATTTATTCCCGCTATTGATCCGTGCTCTTTTTGAGCCAACTGCAAAGCTCATTACCTGCAAAGTACTCAAAGCAATCCTGTTGAAACACTTCATATAAGACACCCAGGAGGTGCCACATTTGGGGTGAAATAAGATGGCACGTCAAGCTGTATGCCAGAGAGAGAATTTCTTCATAGAACTCTGAAAAGGAAAGGGGGAATCAAGCAAACAGACATAAGAGATATAGAAAGAATGCTGGCAAATGCCACCCAGCCTATTAAAAGCTATTTTAAGTGAATTAGAAAAGATTTGTAACATATTCTGACAACAACGTTCCCAGGTTTAGTGTGGAGACTAGCACTGCATTTATTGGCATTGTACAGTTTTATGCCTAGAATCAAAACATTACATTTGCTAGATACCATCAAGGATACTTTAGTGGAACTAAAACAAAATTCCCCATGACTACATGATACGCCTCTAAATTTCCTTTAACATGGAATAAATCATGCCTTCAGGTTTAATTTCAGTTTACTGATGTGCCTGATATTATATGCATGTTTACTTCTAATTAAAGCATATCTCAAGATTTTTAGAAAGAAGGCAGGAATGATTTAGAATGCAATTAGAAAAACTTTTGAGAGACAGCTAGTTCTGAGGTAATATTATTTAAACTTAAACTAGTTTTCTTTCTCACTGTAGCACTTAAATCCTAAAATCCACTCTGGGGGACCAAGTCACCACTGGAGCAAATTAGGAGAACCTGCAAACATGGTGGGAGAAGTGACCATAAATGGACACCTCTGCTACTCATAGACACTTAGAATGGGATTCTACCCTCAGTGATATAAGCAATATTTCCCCACTATTCTAGAAATACCCAAAGCCATCCAGATTCTAGAGAAGAATCTGAAATATAAGCAGTCAGCTTTAGGAACAGGCTATTTGACAAAGGGTGATATCACCTTCCTCTAAATCTGCAGTGTTACAACATTTGCAGGGCTGCCACAAAGAAGATGGGGTCAACCTATTTTCCAAAGCAACAGAAGGCAAGACAAGAAATGATGGATGGAAACTAATCTAGGAGAGAAGCAATCTGGAACTAAGGAGAAATTTCCTAACAGTGAGAACAATTAACCAGTGGAATGGCTTGCCTTCAGAAGCTGTGGGTGCTTCATCACTGGAGGTCTTTAAGAAGAATCTGGACAGTCATTTGTCTGAAATGGTATAGGGTCTTGAGCAGGGGTTGGACTAGAAGACCTCTAAGGTCCCTTCCAACTCTGTTATTCTGTTCTGTTCTTAAGAAGATTGTGAGTCCAATGTAATTTGAACTGAAGTCCCAATGGCCAAGATCCACATTCTCAACTTTGATTCCATCATTCCCTCCCCTCTCTCCAGCCAGAAATGAATTGGCTATAGAACATGGCGCACTCAAATAATGAATGAACAATATAGTATGACTTCATAGTAACTTTGGTTTAAGTCTAATCTAGATGGGGAAAAATGTGCAGGGAGCTGTATCACCTATTACAGCAGGGTAGAGAATAACTTAAATTAAATAAGAAAGCAAATATTGCCCGGATGGCTTTTCAATGTACCTATTACATGTTTCTGCAAGACAAGACCGATGATTTGCAGGCAAATGTTCTCCAGCTGTTGAGTTATCTGAAGAAAAGAAAGAAGCCACTTAAGTAAAGTAAAGAAAAAAGACATTTGTTTTCTTAAATAAGCAACTTCTCTAAAGCAAAGAATTTTTTCTAAAGTAAAGAGTCAAGCAAAAAGCCCTCCATATTTAAAATATTTTATATTATTACTGGGTGAAAATTGCATGCCACAGTGTCATACAGCTGGTAAGTCTACAGTGCCATCTCCTGGTTCGCACTGTTTACGTCATTTACTAAAAGAATTTCTGTATCCTATCTTATTGCAAAAAGTCTTGAATCCAGTTTTCAAATGGTTGAGAAGATTCACCTCCTTGTGATCCTGCATGACAGTCAGGATTGTGTCAATTGTATGCAGGATCCCCATGGCCATAACAGTTTTATCCTCCATTTCTTCATATTCTTCACTTTGAAGAACTTTACCAAAAATCTCTGCCTAAAGAAATGAAATGCAGAACATCAGATAAACTGACAACATAAATCACAAAATCTTTGCATCAGCTTCAAATTTGCATTTTTGAGGTTTTTTTTTTAAATAATTAGAGGTTCTTCCCCCCACACACACACCATGAAACAACACAGACTTGTTTGTTACTTTTGCAGTTCACTAGCACATAAGCCATGTTTATGTCATTTTGCATTGCTTTCTGCTGCATTAAGCTTACTGTGCAACACTTAAAACAGAAGGGGAAAAGAAGGGAACCTATGTATATTTTGATACTATTGCTATTCTGGATAAAAATTCAGGTTAGGGAATATTTACTAAGGAATTTGCGTAAGAGCGAGATTTAGGATGTATGGGATTAAACTGTCTGAAAAACTAGCATGTGGCTAAAGAATCAAGTGAGGAAAAAGAGGAGGATCCAGATGAGGTATTAAGAGAAATTTCAGATGAATTTTTTAACCATTTTCATAATTAATACAGAAAATATTAACATTTGAAAACGATACTCCAAAACAAAGGCAGTGCTGATTACAACACACTTGCAGGATTCTGAAAATATTCCTGACCTGATTAGCTAGCCCCTCTTAAACCAAAGCACAACATTCTTCTACTATGTTCAAACGGCAAAATGTTTATCTGCCTGTGTAGAATTTAACTGCTAACTTTCCATCTGTAATGGTATGTGGGAATAACCTTGGGAAAGGGAGGGAGGAAAGAGATACTGCCTAGGGCAGGGCTAGGCAACCTTGGCTCTTTTAAGACTCGTGGACTTCAACTCCCAGAATTCCTGAGCTAGCCATGCTGGCTCAGGAATTCTGGGAGTTGAAGTCCACGAGTCATAAAAGAGCCAAGGTTGCCTACCCCTGGCCTAGGGAATGATCACAGAAGGAGGGAGAATCTGCAACTGCGTAAGGGGCAGAAAAGGAAACTCAGAAAGGATTCTCCCTAACTTATCAGGGTGTGAAGGAGACAGCAGGAGATTTCTGCTTTCAGACTTGCAAGATTCTGTTAATGTAGCCTTACAATAAAGTAGAATTAGCTCATCTGGTTGCTTGGACTACCTGGGAAGGATGACACTGTCAAGTCTTAAGTACAAATGAAATATTGTCTGGAACTTACTTGAAGAAGCCTCACTTCACTCTCATTCTGAAGACTTCAGGGACGGGGGCAGGTTTAACATGTTTGTTTTTTTCCTACTGCAAATGAATGACAATCTTTTCCTCCCAACAGGAAAATTAAGTCTAGACTAATCTTCAGTAATCTAAAGCAGAGGTCACCAACCTTTTCATGCTGGCAGCCGGGATGGAAAGGGAGCAGCTGGGCAATTTGTGTGTGCATGCGCGAACAGAGCCATGTGCGAACGGGGCTGCGCGCACCTGCATGGGGCTAGTGGCCCCATTTGCATAGGCGTGCAGGCGGTAGCCACCGCTGCTAGCAACCACATGCATGCATAAACAGGCTGCGCAACTCCCACACCTGCTAGCAGCCCCATTTGTGCAGGTGCTAGCCGCCAGCACTAGCTCTGTGCACATGCACAAATGGATCCGCGAGTGCTAGTGAGAGTGGGGGTGAGTAGGCCCCAGTAGTGGGCCGCAGCCCATAGGTTGGGGACCCCTGATCTAAAGTGATAATTTGATCATTTCAGGATGACTGGTACACCTCCCTTTGTAAAAAGTATGTTTGTACAAGGGAACCAAAATAAGTTTTATCAGTAACCTTCATCCAAAAAGGAATCCATGCCCTCACTTACCAGATGCTGCGTCATTTCCACAGCAAATATTGCTACTTCTTGGCTGTATTCACAAATCAGTTTCTGAATTACATTGGTCAGATCATCATTCTCGGTCTCTCGAACTACAAGCAGCAGCTCCTGCATAACAGACCTGATGTAGGGCTTAATGTATTCCTTTGCTAAAAAAAATCAAACATACATCCAAACATAACACAGGAAAAAAATTAAAACAGACACAGTTAGTCCTGGGCTCGTGACTACAATTGAGCCCAAATTTCTGTTGTTAACTGAGACATTTGTTAAGTGAGTTTTGCCCCATTTTACAACCTTTCTTGCCACATTTAAGTGAATCACTGCAGATGTTAAGTTAGTAATATGGTTGTTAAGTGAATTTGGCTTCCCCATTGACTTTGATTGTCAGAAGGTCACACAAGGGGATCACACGATCCCAGGATGCTGTGACCATCACAAATACGAGTCAATTGCCAAGTGTCTGAATTTTGATCACATGAATATGGGGATGCTGCAATGGTCATAAGTGTGAAAAACGGCTGTAAGTCACTAAATGAACTCTTGTAAGTTGAAGACTATCTGTAAAATGGATTATGAGACAAATATCTGCTTGTCTGAGTGACCTCTTAGTTGCACTTGGTATCCCTCTTTTGTCTTTGGTAACATTTTTCTATATTTCTACCTGTTTATCTGCTTCTTCTTCACAAAAAATTGCATTAACAGGGAATGCTAGATTTGGAATCTAAAAAATCATCCTATAGTATAAGAGATGCAAATAACTTCCATGCTATTGACCAAAAACCCTAAATTCATAAATTTATGAAGTCACTAGGACGTACTCTGATATAAATGCATTTATTATTTTTAAAACATCTTGAAACTAGTATCTTTGTATGTAGCAATCCCTATCTTCAACCACATCTAAATGTATAATCAGTTAGACAAAAACTGAGACAAAAGGAAGAGTAAAAATAGAAGCTAAAATAATTTAATATGAACTTTTAAATATATGAAAAAGAAAGGAAGAAACAGGATGATCCATTAACTAAGAAAGGTGTTTGATAAGAAGGGAGGGAGGGAGGGAGGGAGGGAGGGAGGGAGGGAGGGAGGAAGGAAGGAAGGAAGGAAGGAAGGAAGGAAGGAAGGAAGGAAGGAAGGGCAAATGAATAGAGATAAGCAACGGAACATTAAAAGTGAGATTCATTGCATACAATAATTGCAGGGAAAGGAAACAAAAAAGATGGGACATGAAAGTAGTCCATGAAGAGGAACTACAGTGGGCAATCAAGGAAAGTGAAAAATCAAACCTTGCTCCTGATGGCTTATCAAGGACTGAAGTGCAATGGCAGCTTCCACTTTGACAGGCATTTCTTTGTCTTCAATCAAGCTCTTTTTTGTTAGTTCAGCTGCATTCTTTAGATTGAGCTCATTGTGAAATTTTAAGGTGCTGAATGAACGGAGGGTCCAACAGGACTACAGCACAAGAAAAAAGCAAATCAGACGCTATTCAAGATCAGGTATTATTTTAGAGAAATCATTTGTGTGTTAACAGTTCTGAATTTATTACATTTTATCATTTTCAAGGCAGTCCTCTCTACAACACAATTGTTCAAGCAGCCCAAAAGAATTCATAATACAGTAAAGCAGCATTGAAACCAAAGACCAAGATTCAAAGAAATCTTTCTTTGTGCTCAAGGCATTTCTATGTAGAATATTATCCTTCACTTTCTATATGTAATTTAGAGGAAACATGGGAGAAGGTAATAGTAATGAAGGAGTGGAAGTACCGGTTATGTTTTTTCTGGGTAACAGGAAATAAAATAATTACAACAACATAAAATGAGATGATGTAGGAAACAGCAACCAAGATACCATCATCTCATGTGGCATTCTGGGAATCAGCCTATTAAAATGTATAAATATACAGAATATTCTTTAGCCCAATCTTACAAAAGCTTATGCAGGGTTCTGCTTCTCAATAATTATGTTAAAGGGAGTAGTGATTTTTGTTCCCTTCCAATCAAGCTTTACAGCATGAGAATGAGTAAGATGAATGTGTATTCTGCTAAACACATTACTGTATTAGCCCTTTTTACAATCAAACACCTAATTATCCCCAGGCACAGGCTGGTAAACCCAAATCATCATGGAAGAAGACATATGTTCTAGTCACTTACTCTTGCTCTTAAATATCCAAGATTTGACATGAATAACGGAAAGACATGATTCTGCAGCATCAACTCCATCTGATCCTTGAACACGCTTTTCTAACAGGGGTAATAATTAACAGAAGAAGAAATGCCTTTGTCTCCATTTTTACATATAGTAATTCTCATGTAAATTCTTAAACGGTGATGCCAGCTTCAAATTAATTTTTAGAAAACATCCTAACCAAGTGAGCCTGAACAGGAATAATCTAATTCAGTGATGGCAAACCTTTTAGAGACCGAGTGCCCAAAACCTGGCCCCGCCCCGCTCCACCCCCTGCCCTGCCCCCGCTCCACCCCCATCCCTCATCCCGCCTGCCCACAGGGCCACTCACCGCCTCCAGGGCCCACCACAAATCACCCAGGCAGCCCAGCAGCGCTATGGCAGTCACACCCTCTGCCCGCGCCCTGCAGCATCAACTGTGCACAATGAGGTGTGAGGGCAGAGTCTTGTCTACACTGCCTGGCTGCCATGTCCTTGGCTGCGCTGCTCCGCGTGGCCAATGCTCAGGGGCGACTCTCCTTCAGGGGGGCTGCTGGAGAGGGGGTCGTGGAGGGAGGCGAGGCTGGGGCAACAGCATGTGTGCCCACAGAGAGGGCTCCGAGTGTTCGCCACCACTGATCTAATTGATTGAATAGACCAGAGGTAGGCAACCTTGGCTTTTTTATGACTCGTGGACTTCAACTCCCAGAATTCCTGAGCCAGCATGGCTGGCTCAGGAATTCTGGGAGTTGAAATCCATGAATCATAAAAGAGCCAAGGTTGCCTACCCCTGGAATAGACGGATAGAACCCTACAGGGAACGAGTACTTGTAAAGGGTTGTGACTTTGCCGCAACCAATTATCAACAATTCTACAAGGGTATACAATCACAGCATAACCCAAAGCTGAATTCCTAACATGAGAATTAGCTTGAGGAGATTTCCAAAGTCGCACAGTTTCAGCACATGCCACGCAGATTATGAACTAAGCATGTAGGAACCGCTTTAAAATGAAGTTACAGACATGGACGTTCACTACCAGCACTGATTCCTCTGGCAGAAGGTTAGGGAATACAGAAATGAACTCAAACAATAAGAAAAACATCTTGTAGCAGGGAGCAGAATGCATTGTTCAACCAGTGGACAAACTCAACCTGCAATTTTTACAGAGGCTACAAAGCATCACTAAAGCCTTTTGTTGTTGTTGTTGTTAAGTCCTGGATGTTAATGAACAGGCTCAGTTCCTGCCCAGCCTGACAGCTATAGAATCACTTCTGAAAACTTTTTAATCAAGGACACCCTTGTGCAGTTGGGCTCTTTTATAAGGTTTTTAGAAGTATCGCGAATCCCAGGTGTCAAATTCTATAGAGATAAGACCAAATGCATTTCACGTAACATCATTGTTTTACCTTCAGCAAAATATCTGCTAGTGATCCAATTACATGTAATGCCCCGTCTTTCTTTCTAGGGTCAATGTTGGGCTCAGTGAGAATCTGATAACAAAATGCCATCATTTTTGGTAGCACCTAAACAAACAGCACATGCACAAAGAAGTAAAGAAATGAAACTTCAAGCAAGTTCATTAGGAAAGTCACCAACATTAAGATCAGTTTAAACTACTGTGGATGATTATTTCAGTAAAACACATTGTACAACATATATTTTAATTTACAGCCTGCAATTCTGAAAGCCAGGTACTTTTTCCAGAAAAAAAAATTATTACTTCTAGAATTGACTTGGGGTCAAATAAACCATCAATTGTCTTAGAAATGTTTCTTTTACATTTAAACAAGACAGTCAAGAAACCTTAGCAGAGGTCAGGGAAAATCTATTAATATCTCAATATTGGAGTGGAGAAGAAACACCACTGTTTTCTGTGAGTGTACAAAATGCTCCATGTATTTTCCCAGCTATTTGACCATTTAAAAAGCCATTATATTTTTGACAAATTTATGAGACGTACCTCTTTTCGTTTTTTCGCTGCAGTGTACAGAAGAATCTGTGCTGCTGTTGTAGGGGATGCATAATCCTCAAACACATCTTGAAAATTTTTAAAAAGGATGTTATTACACAATCACTGACACAATTTAACAAATCATTCTAAATGAGACAGAACATGGACAAGCTAATATCTGGTTTTTCTGGATGCTCTTTTTGCTTTAGTATATATAAAAAAAGAAAGTAAAGGGAATAAAAAGAAAAATCAACAAAAGAAACATAAAGAACAAAAAACACAAATCAAAAGAGTTTTAAAAGACCAAAAGCCTCCATTACATTTTTAGACCTAACTTTAAATGCATGGAATAAATACTGATCAGTTTTTCCCCAGCTTCAGTAAATAGCCAATTCATAAACAGAAATATATATATATACAGTATCTCAATACTATAAAATGGTAAATCTGGGATCGGTCAGGCACTCTGACAAACCAGTTATCAATAGACACATAGACACTGACAACATCTATAGAACTATGCAAAAGAGACAATCAACCAGCCCAAAAGAGAAAAGGACTCCAGCACCTCTCCACCAGTAATCAGCACTCAGATCAGCATAAATGAACTCCAAGGTCAACTTCAGACCAACAATGAAGCAATACCCCAATCAAGAAAGTAAACAGCCCAACCAAAAAATCCCTAAGACCGTCACCATCCACACAGACAGGCAAGACACCAGAATATAAACTGACAGCAAACAGCACTTCTTACTAGCACTGATGATGTTACCTAGTTAGGGTAATGAAACGTTTGCAAGACAACAAGCAAGCTCAGAGAGCACCAAGGGCCCCTCATTTCAACTCTGAACTACAAATATTCTCCTTCATTGGTCTTTCCATCCTTGAAGAATGGATCCAGTAAACCACATGTTTACTGGATCCGTGCCCCTCCTGGCTGGTATTGGCGGCCTGGGAGGGTACACGAGCCTGGCTCCAGGGAATTATAAACGCTTCTTTACGGGAGGGTGTCTTCCCCGTAGCCTTAAAGGAGGCGGTGGTAAGGCCCCTCCTTAAGAAGCCTTCCCTGGACCCAGATGTATTGGCTAACTATCGCCCGGT
>NW_015386697.1:49861-57732 GCF_001527695.2 Protobothrops mucrosquamatus
CGCCGCGCCCTCAAGACATGGCTATTTAAGCTGGCAGGACTGGCCTAAGGGGTATTTTTAGTTGGGTTTTAATACAATTTTAAAATAACAAAGGCCAAATTAATATTTCCTTTTAATTACGTTTTAATGGTAGTATTTTTGTACTTTTGTATTTGTTTTTATTAGGCTGTTAGCCGCCCTGAGTCCGCAAGGAGAAGGGCGGGGTAAAAATATAATAAATAATAAATAATAATAATAATACTCTCACACTCAATAAATTAATTCTTAATATAGTGATGAACATCTACATTTTTATATTCAATATTGGAATGTAGTGAGAAAATAGCCATATGCAAACAGTGTGTTATTAACAGGAAAGGTAAAAATTACACTGAACTCTTGTTGAAGAAATCTGATGTCAAATAAGATACGTTGGAATCAATTAACCCCAATAAAGTGTGATTCTCTTAAAGCTTTTAGTAAATTATCTTGAACTTCATAAAAGAAGTCTAAATCCTGACCAGCATTGGCCACACTGCCAAAGCCATTTTTCTACACATCAAACAAATACTTTACTTTTTCATTTTTCATCACATGTCCATGGCATAATCTTCAACTGAAACAAACATTTTTATCATTATAATAATCATTATTGGCGATGAACTGCTCACAACCAATGTCTTATCTTTTTACTGCATCATTTTGCTTCTGCCAACTTCAGTCTCCAGTTCTTATACACTTTTCTCTACAATCATAGTTCATAAGGGTTAGGGAAAACAGGAGCTTAGGAGTGGGGTGGATAAGCAATCAGATATACAGGCACTTTGCAGTACAGTATACCATGCTCTCCGGTCTTGCGCAAACAAAAAGCACCAAGTGTTGGTTGACCTAAATCAGGGGTAGGCAACCTTGGCTCTTTTATGACTCGTGGACTTCAACTCCCAGAATTCCTGAGCCAGCATAGCTGGCTCAGGAATTCTGGGAGTTGAAGTCCACGAGTCATAAAAGAGCCAAGGTTGCCTACCTCTGACCTAAACGCACAGCAATGTGTATCATCACCAGGTGTTTTCCAGGGGCAGATACCAGTGACAACTGACAAATAAAAATTACCAAATTTCATGCGGATGTATTCATACGGGTCCTCCTGCCAGAGTTCTTCATCTTCATCTTTATAACACATCAAAGAAAAGATGATGTCTTCACACAAAGTCTAATAAGGAAAGCAAAGAGGAGATCAAATGTAATTGAATATGTTTGCTATCCAACCTCCATACGGAAATTGGTAAGGACAGCCGAGAAGATCATAGGAAGCTCGCTTCCTGGTATTCAGGATGCTGCTTATAAGTGCTATGTGCTTAGAGCTCAAAGCATTGTTAGAGACCCCCCACACCCACTTTACGGTCCGTTTCTGTTGCTCCCCTCTGGGAGGAGGTTTCAAAGTATTTCTAGCAGGACTGCCCGATTCTGTAATAGCTTTGTTCCCTAGGCCATCCATCTGGTAAACTCGCAAGATTCGTTTTTCTCACCATGCACATGTATACATAACCCAAACAGGACTGTTGTTTCTCTGTGTCATATAATATATGTGGGTATATGCATAATTCTGTATTTATTTATTTATTTATTTTTTATTTTTGTCATATTTATGTAGTGTATATTTGAGAGTTGTATGCAACAAAATTTCATTTTAATTTATGCCGATTAATGTACATTCAAAGTTATTATTCTATTTATTTTTGATCTATGCTATTTTCCCCACAGCTACAACTCTATGAGGTGAGTTGAGCTAAGAGATAGCCAGTGACCCAAAGTCACCTAGATAGCTTCCATGCTTAAGGGAAGATAATCATGATCTCCCAATTTCTAGCCCAGTGTCTTAGCCACTACAACAAACTGATGCTTGTTTACTGTATCTTAAGAGTTAATAATCACGCAGTTGTTCACCTTAAAAAAACATTCTTCATAAAGCCGCAATATACAATGTATCATGTGACAAGCAGTGGAGATCCTCTTAAAGCCAGGAATATATTCCCTGTTCCGAGTTGCTTTGCTTAAATATTGCCCACATTTTATTTGTTTGTATTCCAGCTTTATAATTTTTACAAATAACTCAAGGCAGCGACATATCCAACATACCTTTCACCTCCTATTTTCCCCCAACAATCCTTTGATATGGATTGAGCTGAAAGAGAGTGACTGGCCCAAAATCACCCCAGCTGGCTTTCATGATTAAGATGAGACTCTCCTGCTTTTTTAGTCTGGTGCCTTAACCACTAGACCAAACTGATGGGCTCACGGTTGACTCAGCCTTCCGTTCTTGTGAAGTCAGTAAAACGAGGACACAGATTGTTGGGGGCAAAATGCTGACTCTGTAAACCGCTTAGAGAGGGCTGTAAAACACTATAAAGCAGCATATGAGTCTAAGTGCTCTTGCTATGGCTAAACTAACTCTGGCATCAATTATTTTCTCTCCAGCTGAGATATAATTAAAAGCTACTTGTTCATTCAGTTTGATCACGGTTACAGTTTTTCATTCCCAAAAGAGTTAGGCCCAAGCCGAAGGTCTGAGAGGTGAGCTGCATCAAATTCTTTGTGTTTTACTTATGAGAAGGGGCGTTGTCTTACCTGAACGCCTTTTCTCAGCACGGAGATGGAGGATCCACCTGTGGGTAGTGACTGTATTCCTGACTTGATCTGATTGGGCAGGAATACAGTCACTACCCACGGGTGGATCCTCCATCTCCAGTGCTGGAGAAAACAAAGTGCATGTTATGGAGCCTTCAATTTTGGCCACGTACATGATAGGGTCCTTGAGGGAAAAAAAGACACTATATTGAATGGGATGCAATAGAATCTCCTGCCCATCAGAAAGAACCCTAAGGATTATCATTCTTGTTGGAGAACTCTTAACAGAGAGGAAGAAGAAACAAGCTACTTTAAGACATATCAATTTCCACTGCTAATAAAAAAAATAGAATAGGGATTTCATTGTACACAATAAGCCCCAAAAGACCTTTTATGCTTTTAATATCATATTGTAAAGCCCCAATTCATCATTTATTCCCATTTTGCAGATGTAAATTGAGACTTAAAGAGAATCACTGCCAATGTTTGTCAATCCAAATATAACAGTTCCCTCAAAAGAACACTTTTAAAATTATGTATGCAGAGAAATATCATCTGTAAAGGATTTTAGGAAAGAGACAACATAAAAGTGAACATAATAAGGCCATGCAGCACTCTGGAGCTGCACAAAACATACTGTGGAGCATCTCTCTGCATCTCCTTAATGCAACTGCTTCTTTTCCTGAGATTGTAGGCCCATCTTATGCTCTATAATTCCACTTGATAAAATCTCAGGATTCAGAAATTAGTACTTTAGGACTTCAGATGAATCTTTACACTGGATGGAGGAGTTTTTAATGCTGGGGAGATTACATCCCACTCCATCTTTCCTTCTACAAAAGATCCTCCAGACAAGGATGCTCCATTCTCTACCCATTTAGAAACTAATCTGGAATACTAAAGCCAAATTGACTATCCACCTTTGCACATTGTGACTGAAACTGCAATAATAGTTCTAGCACAATTTGTACTATTTGTGGGAATTTGCACTGCAGTGAATCACATCACACCTTTTACATAATGACGTGGGGGGTAAATGGCAAAGGAAAATATTCACTTGATAACAGCCTTACATTTGAGGCAATATCTTGTAGATTAAACATGACTATTTCTGGAAATTGATCTTATAGGCACTGTGAAAGATAGAAATTCAGGCAAAGGAAACAACTGTGTAATTAACTGATTATCCAAGCCGTGGTGGGGCAGTGGTTAGAATGCAGCGTTGCAGGCTAACTCTGCCTACTTCCAGGAGTTCGATCCTGACGGGCTCAAGGTTGTCTCAGACTTCCATCCTTCCGAGGTCAGTAAAATGAGGGCACAGATTGTTGGGGGCAACATGCTATGGTTGTTCCTGTGCCTGTGTTGCCATTACAGTTATAACTTACTCAATTGTTACCACTATTTCAAAACTATAATAAAAGTTCTAACTCACATTTTCAGAGTTTACCCACAGGTACAAATTGCTACTCTTATACTGACCTGAATATGGGGTTTCATCTGCTTCCAGGTTATACAGTGATGGACTCCCTGGTTCAGATAGTTTAATGTTTGTTGAAGGACACGTGGAGTTACATAGTCTTTCTGCCTGTATTGATCCAAGATTTTTAGGAGTACCTAAAGGAAAGTTGAAGGCATTGTGACATAATTATGTACAATTCAACATTGACCCATCATGTTTGAAGTACTGGAAAAGGAATCTCCATAATCATTTTAAGCAAAAGATAAAAGCTAATATATTTGTCACATCCTAGATGATGTTTTAATTTCAGCTAACAGATTGATATGATGGAGAAAGATCTGACTAAAAAAAGTAAAGCTAGCAATCACATTTCCATAGAAAATGTACCCTGGACTTTCCTAGACTCCTAAGGATGGTACTGATCCATTAACAATTTCCTGAATGAAAATGATGAAAATGAAATCCTTTAAAGAAGATTCCTGTAATAATATACAGCCTATCTATTAGGATCATCAGCTGGAAACTGTGGGCCAAATCCAATCCTCCAAACAGCCAACTAAATGATAACTCAGAGATGAGAGCTACAAACAATGCTTCCCGCAATAGAAATTTCTGATTAAGCAAAGTGTAGGGGCCTTTAATGGGTTCGAAATACTAAAATTTAGGTTGTTTCAGCTAAGAGAACACAAGCCACCTCATTATCCATAACAGCTTATAAACAGTTTTACAGGATGTGATCAATCATCTCCCATACCTCTTATCCAAGGCTTATCCAAGTGGTGTAATCACCACTCTTTTACATAACAATAAATGTCAGTATATGCTATAAAAGGGCAAGTTAAAATGCTTGCTACCAAGTTGTCATTTTATTTCACTAAATAAGACAAGCCTTTACCTGTTGGATTCCCACAGCATAGGTTTTCAAGAAGAATTCAGAAAATTCAAAATATTCTTTTGTTACATTTCCAGGACTACCATACCTTTAAAAATTTAAACGCAAAAGAAGATAAAATACGTTACTTTATACACAGATACTAAAATATACCTCATTATCATTAAGCATCCTATTAATTTCCACTCATGGAATTAAAAGCAATCTTTATGGCAAAAGGAATGTACAAATTCCAATAAAATTGCCACATTTTTTTGGCTGATAAGAGCAATTTTTTGAAGATTTGCTGATACTTGAACTTGGGGCAATTTTGTTTTTAAACATTTACGATTTGGAAACATTATAAACGTGCCAAAACAGAATTTAGAAATGTCATTCTTTGTTATTAGCATAATAACCTTTCAAAAAGACGAGCAACAATCCGCAGAGCCCACTTCTTACATTTCCACCACACCAACTCTGGCCGATCATCTTCATCAACCTGCAGAGTTTCCTAACCAAAGGAAAGAGCTATCAGTCATCAACAGCCATGAGTGAGCAGTTAACATTAATGGAGCATGATAAGGAGAATCTACAGCCTTTGTAGCTTCTAGACACAATTTAGCAATAGCATTTAGACTTATACACCGCTTCACAGTGCTTTACAGCACTCTCTAAGCAGTTTACACAGTCGGCATATTGCCCCCAACAACGTGGGCTCTCATTTTACTGACCTCAGAAGGATGGAAAGCTGAGTCAACCTTGAGAGGATCAGGATTGAACTCCTGGCAATGGAATGCAGAGTTAGCCTGCAATGCTGCATTCTAACCACTGCGCCACCACAGCTCTTAGAAAGAGCCTTCAAATTGTGCTGATAATGGCCTACTGACAACAGGATCTTATCTTAGCATGTTCTCAAGGAGCATGCCATTCATATAAAGTGATCCACATGTTTTAAATTCAGTATGTCAGGGGTGAGTAGCAAGAACTTTTTTAAAGCTGCAGGAAGCCATCCTGTGCTACAGTGATACTACCAGAAGGCATGCAGTTAAAATGGAGGGGTTTGGTTTTTGAATGTTTAAACAGGAATGGTAGGCCAGCTGCTCACATACCCACTTTCAATCCTCCAAGCCCACCACAAAACTTGCCCAAACAATTAGCCATTTTGTCGCCATATTTCAGCAGCACAATCTGGAGACAGAGTCATAAAAGGTTTATGGGTTGCCCACTCCTATATTCAACCAATAAAATATGCTCTCATATAGATAACAACTATATTCCCATCTACCAGCAGCAGGCACCTGCTCCCAGCAGGGAAGCCAGAGAAAGCATAGCCAAAGAGAAAAGTAGACCTACATGATCCAGGCACTGTAGTGTTTAATAACCTTAGTCAGGACCACAATTTAACATACCTAGATTTCGAACTGCTTTGATTTTCATACATGATATTCTTGCTGAGCGAAAAGCAAGGGAGTGTGAGCAATGGCTCCACTTCCTCCTTACACCTTCTTTTAAACCACAAGAACACGGCAAAAGCAGAACAAGCCCTCCACATAGTTGAATAAGAATGTTCCTCAACCTAAACTTCCCTTTTTGCCAATGCACTAAAGGATATTAAAGTTGTCCAATAATGTAAACCTTACAGGAGGCACACTTCTGTCAATGACAGTCCGGAAAATCTCCATCCACTGAGTCATGGTTTGGTTATTCACCAGTTGAAGTGGCAAAGCATACTGAGGTTAAAAAAGGAGGAAAAAGAGAATATCAATATCATTATACAGGGACTGTATATTAGAAAATGTACAGACAATTTAGACAATGTATTAACAGGAAGCTGCAATACTTTCTTTTAACCTCCAATGACCATGGACTATTTCTTGGTTGTCTTTGAAGCCTATGTACTATAATAGCCCGCTAGCTAGCCATTGGAAGCAGCCAGTTATCACCTCAATTTTTTTTCTGTGCTGAAAAGTTAGGGATTTTCTTTTTGTAATGACAGTGAGCTAATAGTTGCACATTAATCAGCAACAAGGGGGGAAAACCAGCATTGCTATTGTGGATTAGACCCTCTACCCCAGGACATTCTTTTGCTCTCAGTTAGAGCAAAATTAGAGCAGGAGCTCCTTTCTTATGGAATGCCCAATGGCGCAACATATCTAATATTGAGAAAACATTTAAAATGCAAGTGTGTTTGCGAACTGAGGGAGGGACGAAAAATGTACCTTCATCTAATAAATTATGATTCGTTGCAGTCAGTCAGATGTTTAGACTGGATTTGGCATTTTTTATCTACTTACTGAGTCCTTTCTAAGGCAGCTTTTGTTGTACCATTTTAGACAATAGAAACTGAAGTTGCAATAATCTCCACAAAGTAAAACTTCAGTCCAGAAATAACACGAAAATATGTTGTCATGAAGACAACATTCAAGACTGGAAACAGCACATGGAACTATTGAAGTTACAACCGCACTGAAAAAAGGTTTTTCACAGTTATGATCGTTGCGGCATCCCCATGGTCAGGGGTAGGCAACTGTGGCTGTTTTATGACTCGTGGACTTCAACACCCAGAATTCCTGAGCCAGCATGGCTGGCTCAGGAATTCTGGGAGTTGAAGTCCACGAGTCATAAAAGAGCCACAGTTGCCTACCCCTTCCCAATGCCATGTGGTCAAAAGATTTTCTTGCTATAACCTGCAGAACTTCCTTTGTCAAAATTCAGGTGCTTGACAACTGACTTATTCTTATGATGGTTCCAGTGTCCTTCTGACAAGCAAAGCCAATGGGGAAGCCAGATTCACTTAAGAACCATGTTCCTAAATTCAGTAATTCACTTAACAAATGTTCAAGGAAGTTTGTTAAAATGGGGTGAAATTCACTTAACAAATGTGTTGCTTAGCAACAGAAAGTTTGGGCTCAATTGTGGTCATAAGTCTAGGAC
>NW_015386697.1:58762-83302 GCF_001527695.2 Protobothrops mucrosquamatus
TTATTATTATTATTATTATTATTATTATTATTATTATTATCTGCTGTCTCTGATTTGCACAAAACCTCAACTTCGCTAAAAATAGCAATATAGAATCTCTGTCACATATTCCCATTCTTCCCATTCTGTTCCAAAGCAAACCCTAAATGTATACTTGTATAGTTCTTACGTATTTTCTTGGGTGCACAAATCAGAACTAAAAAAAGTATTAATCCAAAAACCCAAAGGACGTTCCGCAGGTTATAGCAAGAAAATCTTTCCCTTAGACTCTGCTAGCAAATATCACTCAAGAGAGCATCCTTTCCTTCTGATGGAAAAAACAGAGAAATGCTTAGGCAAATGAGGACAAAATTCAATGTAAACAGCAAAGAAATGTTTATAAGACATTTGTAAGAGAGCCAATTTGGTGTAATGGTGAAAGTCCTGGCCTGGAAATCAAGACACTGAGTTTTAATCCTGCCTTAGCATGAAAGCCAGCTGGGTGACTTTGAGCCAGTCACTCTCTCTCAGACCAACCCACCTCACAGGGTTTTGTTGTAGAGTAAAAGAGGAAGAGGAAGGAGCACTAGGTATGTTCACTGCCCTGAATTATTTAAGGCAGTGGTTCTCAACCTGTGGGTCGGGACCCCATTTGGGGTCGATCGACCATTTCACGGGGGTCGCCAAGCAAGGCTGTCCGCCATTTTTTTTGTCTGCCATTTTTTTTGTCCGCCATTTTTTTCCCCTTTTCCAGCGGGTGCCTTGCCTCCCTTGGGCTGGGCCAGCTGGTGGTCGGCCTGCTCTGTCTCTGCCGCTTGCCAGCTACGCCTCAGCCGGCGCAGGGGGTGGAACCACGCATGTGCGGCGCTCCCGGGCAGGGAAAGTCCTCGACTTACGACCCGTTGGGTAGTCCTCGACTTACGACCGGTTTAGTCCTCGACTTACGACCGGTTTAGTCCTCGACTTACGACCGGTTTAGTCCTCGACTTACGACTGGTTGGGGTCGCGGCATTAAAAAGGTTGAGAACCACTGATTTAAGGCATGATAAAAAATCTAATAAGTAAGTAAATAAGATAACAGTCTCATTACTAAATTGTTTAATCAAATGCTGTACGCCTAAAAATTCAATACACAGGTTTGAAAGTAGCTGTCCTGAAATCAACGAACGCATACTTCAAAATACGCATTTTTGGGGTCACAACTCTAAAAAGGGGTTGTTGCTTTTGGGGATTTTTCATCCTGTTGCTGCTTTCAGTATACAGGTTCATACCTGAACAAGTGCATAGAAAATTTTTAAGATCTGTTTCTGAAGGAGCACAGAATAATGGGAGTTGTCAGGAAGAAGCTGGATCATCTGCTGCTGAATTCGAGGCAAGAATATTTGCATTGCAGCAATGAGAGGATCTCGTTCCTCAGCTTTCTTATATCTATGGAAGGAATCAGAGCCAAACACAATTCAGGAGTAAAGTTTACTCTTGTTGCATTTTGCTTCATTTCGATTTACAAAAGATGAAACTGGTACACGTTGTAATCCTTCTCTCATCTCTGCAGGACAATACTATACATCCAAATAAAGCAGAACGGAGAAGCTATTTTGATTTTCCTAGTGCAGCACACTAGAGTTAATTTTAACCAATTTTAGCACCCCCAGATCAGTGGCGTTTTGGAACATAGCTTCATAGTAAATAAAATGGTATGAGATTGCAGGTACGATACAGAATCTTACAATTGAATCACCCATCTTTCATTATTTGGGTGATCAAACTTTCCCAAATTTACCTGGAGAAAAGCCAATGTAGATAGAAAGGGGAAAGTTTTTGTTTCCAAGAATTAGATTCTCATTCATACCTTATTTTACTTTGTGTGAGGAATTTTTCCTAACTTAAATGCTTTCCTCTGTATGAACAACACCCTCCAGTCTCCACCTGTATAATTTTACAGAATAAGAAAGCCAGTTTTGCAAGAAACCAGGAAGATGCACTCATGAACTAGGAGATTATTTCTAGACTTCTATGGCTGCTAGGATAGACACTTTCTCCTTGAGGAAGATCCACTTACTCATAGGTTTTTACCAATTGGTACAGGCACAGGAGACTTCCAAGCCAGCTTCCGCTATTCGACGACTGCAAGTAAAACCCAATCTTGTCTACCACTGCCGTCCAGTGACCTGGGAAGTCATGCTTAATAATAGCACGAAGGCACATTGTCAGCTGGGCTCTGGGGAAAAAAAGATTGGGAAAGGATATAGTAAAGGAAAAAACAGAAAGAGGGTCTGATAAAAGACCTGCTTCATCAACTCCTGAATTACATATACCAAAACAACGCATGCATTTTAAAAATCTAATAACAGCTATCAACAAATAATTCTAAAGAAAAAAAAAGAAATATCAAAATGTTTTTAAAGCAGCGGTGCCCAACCTTTCCGGCTTTGTGGACCAACGGGGGGGGGGGAGAGAGGGGATTGTTTCACATGGGTGGCAGGCAAGCATGGCGCAACTCCATTTACATGAGCGGCAGGCACACACACCCACCACTTGTGCAAATGGAGCTGTGCACATGTGCACGCTCACCTGCTGCTTGTGCAAGTGGAGCTGCGTGCGTGCCCGCATTCGCTCACCGCTTTCACGGCCTAGTTCCAAATGGGCCATAGGCCGGTAGTGAGCCGCAGCCCAGGAGTTGGGGACCTGTTTTAAAGGATAGGCAAAAAAAAAACAAAACCCCGGTTCAACATGGGATGTAATTGTCCAGAAAGGATCACTCCTTTCTTCTCTTTGCTCCCACTTATTAAATAACAAATAATATATTCAAATTAATATTCGCCAGACACAAAAATCAAAATGTACATCTATAGATGGCCTTGGAAATAATGACAGTAAGGTTGCCAGCTTTCAGACAATTTTCTCATTTAGACAATCCAGAAACAGATAAATGTTTCCAAACCCGGGATACTCTGTGCTTGAAACTGGAGGTTTCATATATTGGCTGGATAATTATCTATCAGGGGTGGTATAATGAACCCTGCAGGGTGCACGGGGTTGGACTAGATGACCTCTTAGTTATTTCCAACTCTTGATTTTATGATATGTGTTGGATATATGATTCTGAAATTCTATGATTACAACTTTCTCTTAATTCCCTGCCAATAAGAGGGGGCATAGGCTTAATAATGATAATAATGATGGTGGTGATGATGATGATAATAATAATAATGAAGATGATGATGATGTTGGAAAGGACTTGGAGGTCATCTAGTCCAACCCCACCATTTCAGACAAATGGCTGTCTAGTCTCTTCTTAAAAACTTCCAGTTTTGGAGCATTCACCGCTTCTGGCTTGCATTATTCTATACCAGAAAAAAGTGAAGATCTTTAACTAGACCTTGGGGGCTGGTAGCCAACTAAAACAACCAAATAAGAATCCAGTTCCACATTCTATATTGGGTATAAGCCACACTATGTACAGTAATCATTGCCCTCTCATGGGGATTGCATTTATTTACTCAATTTGATATCCCCCAACTTTGATTGCATCGCACTTGTGTTGGAAGCACCAAGGCACCTCCAGGTTGAAAGGATTAGCTGGTGATATCACTGTTGCCTGGGGACACTCAGCTGGGATCTCCTTTCATGTCCCCGCAGGAGCTGGAGCAAAGGATGGGAGCTCACCCTGGCCCACAGCAGCATTCGGGTCTCAAATGTGGGTTTGCTAACTTAAATTTCTACTCTTCTAGTTTTATCTGGAAAACATTTTTGCCCTGATGTCATAAAAGGCATGAGGCATATTTTAAGAGCTATAATTATACTTTATCCTTTTTCTATCCCAGCAGATTTCTACAGAAATTGTTACAATCATCTTATTTAGAAAAAGTTGTGGAATACGATTTCAGAAGTGATTGATTTGACTCACTATATGCTTTTATAATATGAGACCCTTTCAAAATACTATTTCTCAAAGCAACACTATGCTGAATAAACATCTATTCAAGTTATTTAAATCTGCTCAATTTATTCTAAGAAGAAGCATCTGCTTTCCTTGGTATAAAATTCAGGACTTTCTGGGGCATGTCCCAGCCTGAACCTTGACATACCTCACTAAGTCTGGAGAACGAATAATTCCTTCTACAATATTATCCCGAATCTGCTGACGATCATTTTCATGAATATTGAATGGAAATATCACCTCTCCGGGAGGGGGCTCCCGGTCTGGCCAGTACTGTGTCACCATGTTCTTCAAGTAAATAGCAGCTGTATTTAAAAAAATGAGGGAAAAGAGAGGAGAGAAAGAGACAGAAAGGAGGAGAGGGAGAGAGAAGTGTATAGAAAGGGCTGTTGATAAATCTCGTTTTAAACAAGAGTTAGGGCAATCTGTAAGGAGAATAACAATTCAAGACCAATGGGCATACAAGAAACTAAGAACTAAAATCCTGGTAGTGAAATCCCCAAAATGTAGATGCCGTTTAGAAAGAGATAACCCAATACATAAAGTATAGATCTGCCAGTAGCAATAACCAAGAATGGCATTTGCAGAAAATTTATTTCCCTAAAATGGGCTTTCTTTATTGCACCGGACTGAGGTATCCCTTGAGATCAAGATGGCTCCCATGCTGTTGGCCTTCCAAAGAGCCATAAAGACCTCGTTGTTTTCCCAGGCCCTGGACTAGGGTGGTTTCAGCCCCCTCTGCTGGATGTTAGATGTTGGTAGAATGTTCTGGGGTTTCTACAGGGTTCCCCATCTTGTTCTTTTTTTCCTCAGCTTTTCTAGTTTGTGGTTTCTTATTTACATTGTTTTTATATTGTTTGGTACATTGAAAACTGCCTGAAGTCATTTGAACTCAGGCGGCATAGATTGAATTAAATAAATAAATAGTTTTTTAAAATATATATATAGTTTCAATTTGTTTACTCAGTTCTAAAGATGATAAATAGGAGGCAAGCTGCAGAACTTCACCTACCTGCTTGCCTGACTGGAAATTCCACTTGATCAGAAACAATGATTTGTAGCAGACTAGGAGCAAAGTTTATTATCTTGTAGGACTGAAAAGGATATAAAAGGTTAATCAGCAAAGTATAGATAGCAGTATTAAACAGGTACTTCAGTTATTAACAGAGAAATAAGCATCACTCTCCTATTGAAAAATAATTGAGTTAGACTCAACAAAGACTGTTTGGTTTTAAGATTAAGAAGCAATTCTGCTATCTTTTGCTGTGAAGGTCTCCAAAGCAGGCCAGGAATTTAATATCCAATCTGTTAATAACCACAACTCTCCTAATATCAAAACATTCACTTGATATTGTCTGTTTTCACCTTATACAACAGGAGTCAACAACCCAACCCTACATGTAGCCCTCACACATCCCAAGATAGTGCCACTGAAATTCAGCAGCAAAATGGTTTAATGGGTGAGGCACATGGCTGGTGTGCTGGTTCATTAATAAAGGAAGAAGCAAAAGAGAGAGGCTACTAGGAAGCAAACTATTATAATTCCCACTCTTAAAATCCCCACTGATTCCCCCATTTCCAGTCCATTTTTTTTTCTCATTTGAAGGATGGGGCTAGGAATGGTTCATCAGATCTTCTATTGGACACAGATGTCTCAGAGCTGAAATCACAGCTGTTTCACTTTGTTGGCTGGTCCACCAGATGTGCTTTCTACAATCAGGTGCAAATAATCTGGGAAGCCATGGAAACAACTGCATTTTGCAAAGTCCCCCTTTGAAAGTTTTGCTTTGATGGTACAAGAGGCCACTTTTGAAATGCATATAACCATAGAGAGGGGCAGAGGGAGTCATAAACTTAAAACTGCTATGGATTTAAAGTTTGTGTGTCTTCACTTATTTACTTTAGACAGCATGTAATTATGTATATGTAAGGGTTAACATGAAAATCTATGCTGACTTTATATATTCAGATCCTAAGCCACTGAAGATGATCTTGGCTCAAAGACATCCAACAGAAATTCTGGATTGCCACCATTCAGTAAAATATATTTTCTAACATTGCAAAAACCAGTCCATGAGCGAGTTTTGCAAGTACAAACTAAGCTAACTTTTTCTAAATGAAAACAAATATAGTATACTAAAATGCAGAACTGTGGAATATTAAAATCTCCTATGTTTTAGGGGGTCTTCTGCCTTCCAATCAGTAGCAAATTCAAATGTTACTAGGTCTCTCACAGAATAGACCATCCACTTTTATTCTATTTTTTCTTCTTTATTTTGTATTTTATTATTATATACTTTTGAAAGAATGTAACAAATGGATGGCACAAATAAATCAGGTAGTGGTAGTGATATATGGGCAAGAAATACTATCATGTGACAAAGAATTTAATTCTAATTGGAAACACTCCTGCACTACAATCCTATACAGTGGGATTCAAATATGTGAACAACCAGTTCTCTGTGTGGATGCCGCTTCCAGAAGTCCATTCTGGGCCTGGGCAACAAAAAATTAGCTACCAGTTCTGCCAAAGTGGTGCGAACTGGCTGAATCCCACCACTGATCTTATACATGGAATAGTATAACATCCAAATTTTGAATGTTAGCATTCATATGTTAATTTGATATATAATTTATAGCATTAATGGAATACATTATTTACTATCTGTAAGTTTCTATATCTATAAATGATTTAACTATGTCAACCAAGTTATTTTAGCTTAAAATTCAATAAGAAGATGTGATTTTTAAGTGGAAAATGAACTTCTAACGATATATTACCAAATATAAGTTTTATATTTCAGTTTCAGTTTTAATTTATTCCTATGGGACCGAAGAGCAATTTTATTGTAGAGGATATTTTACTATCTCAGTCACCTTATCTTATTGTAATCTAAATAGACGGATGTCTTTTGATGCAATGTGCTTAACAAATTGTGTTTAGAATATCATATTGTCTAACCAAGGGCCTTTTTCCCCCAGAAGACAATGAGACTGGCATTTCTTGGAAATGTTCAACTCAATTAATTCTTCAGGTTGCCATCATGATAGTTATTCTGCAAAATGAAATTATACATAATGGAAACCTAAAAAAAGTGCCAATGCATCAGCACTGGGTTCTCCTGGACAGCAACCCAGACTAGAAACTAAAATCTTCTTTGAGTCAACCTTGACTCCTGCTGACTTCATGAACATGCCAGTGTCCCTGCAATTTTTATGACAACAATAGAAAAGTGATTGGCCACTATCTTTTTTTAGGGTTAAAACAAATTCCAGTCTAATCTACAGCCCTGGAGTCATTCAAGAATCAACCAAGGCCTGATATTTTGATCTGAGACAAGGTCAGCGTAAAAGTATAGATACTCTCTGGGATTATATGCCACATAATAAGCTATCTGCAACTACATATGGAAAAGATGTTACTACAATTTTAATAAGAGGCCAAACTTAAGAGGATTTGGGTCTAAAACAATACATTGTATTATTTAATTGATAAAACTAAACAATTGGAGCTGTAACATACTAAGGACACATTTCAGTCCATGCAGATATCTATCACACCTTTATATTAATTTAATGCTTCTACACCATTAAATATTCAGGACACATACATTTGAGGATAAATGCAGCCCTGTTTTCAAAGCACAACCAGAAAGAAAGAAGAAAACCAAAAACCTTTATCAATATCAAAAGGTGCAAAACTGAGAGGCTTCAGTATCTAAAAGTTCAAGAACAGTAAGGAGTAATTTTAGACAGGAAAAGTGGGAGAAACAAGGTGCAGGTTTAATATAAAAACCTAAATTTTATATTGTTTTATGAACTGTATGAATTGCTGTCCTCAGGTTGTTGTGACTACATATAAAATGAGGAACCTATGAATGGGTGATAGTTGTTATACTTCAGAACTGGCTGGAAATTATACAAATGTATCAAAGCAGTGGTCCCTAATCTTTTGGGCACCAAGGATTGGTTCCGTAGAGGGCAGTTTTTCCACAGTCCAGGGAATATGGTGTCATAGGCTGCCTGGATCTAGTGCATGCATGGATGTGGCTTTGCTCACTTGCGTGGACCAGTTCCTGGTAGGCCACGGACCAGTGACAGTCTGTGGCCTAGGGATTGGGACCCCTGTGTCAAAGAGCAGAGTCTAGAACTAAAAATATTTGTGTCCAAGAAAAAAACAAGGAAGTTGTAAACGCTATGACAAAGTTGAACCATTATAAGGCTGGAGAAATTTAACAGGTGAAATATTAAACTATGAGTGTGCTCAGTTATGAAGTAGCTATGTGATATTTGATGTGCATGTGAGGCAGCTATATCTGACAACAGAAAGGATGATGTTACAGTTCCCTTATACAGTGCAAAGACAAAGGTAACAAGAGTAAATGCAAAACTACCACATAATTAGTTTGTTAAGTATGCCTGGAAATAACTTTGCAAAATTCTGATTGAAAGTCCCCAAGAAATATCAATGAAAAAAATTTGGGAAATACAGTTTGGCTTTATGTCAGGTTAAGCTTTTGTTTTTTAGCAGGTCATATATATAAATGTGAGGGAAATAACGATGATAAGGTAAATAGGTTCGAATTATGGAATGTTTTGCATGAATATGGACATGAAGATTGTTGAATGTAATAGCGGCAATGTATCATGAAAATAAAGCAATTCCTGAAAATAAATGAAATGATTAGTGGATGGTTCAGCTCTAAGCAGAGATAAAGACAAGGATGTTTAATGTTTTTAATAGCTCAAGATAGTGGTTCTAACATATGCCAGTGAAACATGGACACAAACCTCACAATACAAAAGATACGAGTGATGCAAAGAGCCATGGAAAAATACATGCTGGGCACCACAAGACAAGATAGAAAGACCCGCACATGGATTAGAGACAAATGAAAATATATATGATCCCATCAAAAGAGTAAAAGAATTGAAATGGAAATGGGCTGTTCACATAGCAAGAAAAAGTGATGGCAGCTGGACTAAGACAGTCATAGAATGGATTCTATTTGATAAAAAGCGTTCACAAAAGAGACCTAAAAGAAGGGGGTGATGACATCAGCAAGTATTGTGGGCCCAACTGGCAAAGGAAAGCTCAAGACCTTACTGGTGGGAAATATGTGGAAAAGGCCTTCATCCTGCCGTGGATAGAGAATGGTTAGGATGATGATGATGATGATGATAGATGAAGATGTAAGAGATACCTGTATCTCTTACATCTTGATCTATCATCATCATCATCATCCTAGCCATTCTCTAAACAGACCATACCAAGATGTAAACAGACCATACCAAGATGTTCGCTAAGAACATGAATGACTTACAGCATATCACAGATTATATGCTGCAATATGGAGTTATGTACAGTATTAGTAGTTAAAAGACAAAGGTTTGAGAAAACAGAAAATGAATGACTGCAACATAAACAGCAATAAGCTAGAGTAAATACATGCAATTGTGTACCTTGGTAGAATGTTTAACAGAACTGGGAATGGTTTGAGAAATGTTAGGACATTTAAATAGTAGCAGAAAGATTACTATGTAATCTGCTGTGAGGAATGTTAAAACAAAACAAAACAGTTTGTCTCTATCCATTTTCTTATACAGCAATGAGAGTTGGGTAATCAGGAGAAACAAATCCTGAATATAATGGAAATGCAGTGGGAACAGGAAGAAATGTATCTGGCAAAATAAGTAAATCATACCTAGATGAGCACTGAATAAATGAGAAATGAATACAGGAATGCATGACTAATATCATATGAGGCGGTTATAGAAAAGAGATGAACCCTGATTGAACTTCCAAATAAATATATTAAGGAAGGAAAAAAGAAAGCTGTGATAGATGAAGCAGATAAAATCCCGAAAATCGGAAACATAAAAAGTTTAAAGAACAAAAGGCAACGTAGGAGGCATGGAGAAAGTGGGGGTGAATCAGATTTAGCTATGCATATTTTCTCTTTTTCTCATCTGGTGCCTTTATTTCTTCAACTTAAGTGTTTCCTAGTCCTTTTGTGCACTTTGCACAACGCTGCCTAGCCTCAAAGAGGCAAGAACATGTGTACGTTCTGGATGCGCCTGAAACACGGAACCCTAAACTAACCTCGCGGGCTGGATTCACACAACAGCCTGAGTGTAACGTACGGCTGTAGTTCGGGAATAACGCGGGCTTTCTCCTTCGAGGCTTTTGCAAGAAGCAATGACAGGCGCTTCGTCGGAAGGGAACGAGGCTGCCGGACGGGAAGGGGGCGGCGGACCTCGTCAGAGACCCTCGGGCGCGAAGGGCGCCCCTTCCCCGGCCGAGGCCCAAGCCCATCGCGGACTTACCTGGTTGAGCTCATTCTCGGCCGCGAGGCGCAACTTGGGGTCGATGGTGCCCTTGAGCGCCTGGATAATTCTGTTGGGATCCATGATCTCCCAGAGCCTCAACGGGAAGAGCAGCGGCCGCCGCACACGCTCGCCGGCTCCCTCCTTCCCCCTTTGGCTACACAGGAGCCATTCACCGGTTTACGACAGCCAAACTGTCGCGAAGACGAAGCTTTGCGGCTTCGGCGCGCCACCCCACTCCACCCCCGTCCGCCGTTCTCGCGGCGGCGGTACATTGGGCGCCATATTGCTGTACGGAAAGAAACGGTGCGCGAACTGCTCGCTGCGGTAGAGGATCGTAGTTCCCTGCATGGAGACCGGAGGCTTAGGCTTTCTCCGTCTCGTCATTTCCTATGTAGGTAATCCTCGACTTACAGCAGTTCATTGAATGACCGTTCAAAGTTATAAACGCACTGAAAAAAAAGTAAGCTATGACCGTTTTTCACTTACGACCTTTGTAGCAGCCCCACGATCATGTGATCAAAATGCCGCTGCTTGGCAACTCATACTTATGACTGTTGCTGTTCTAAGGTCACGTGATCACCTTTGCAACCTTTTGTCAAGCAAAATCAATGAGGAAGCCAGATTTACTTAACTGGGCTACCAACTTATCAACTGTGGTGATCCATTTAACTATGGCAAGAAAGGTCATAAAGTGGGGCAAAACTTATTTAAGAAATGTCTTACTTAACAGAAATTTTGTGCTCAATTGTTGTTGTAAGTCAAGGACTACCTGTATATTTCTATCAGATTAGAAAAAGGGGACAGGGAACAAAAACTGCTTAAGGAGAAAAACTACTTATGGATCCCTCTTATATAGTAGTAACTAGATCAGCCTGCCTGGGAATTTCTCCCTCTGTCTGTTCAGAGGATGCGCATATTTTGTTTATTCCAATTAATAATAATCAGACATTTCATTTTTTTAATGGGAGGGTTTTGTAAATTTGCTAAATGGAAATCCACTTCCTTAAAAAAAAATCCCATATGTTTATTCTACGTTGGTTGAATGGCTGGTGTGTATGTTAGAAGCCACAGTTGGCTTGAGAATTATGAGTTCTCTGTAACTCATTGAACTGGATCAAGTGGGACACTGGGCCAGCACACTTTAACATTTTCATTCATTCCCTGAAGAGGCGGAGGAATATCTTAGCTAGTTTGCAGCTGATGGAAAACAAGAGAGGGTAGCTAATATTCAAAAACATAAAATTAATAACTTACCAAGTACTAAATGTCACAAGACAAATGCAAAATTCTTTTAGGAAATTGGAAACAAATTCAGGTGCAGGATGGGGAACCACAATAGCACTTTTGTTGTGTAGAGGACTAATTTTCTCCTTCATCTAAGGTGGCTAAGACCTAAATTACAACAGATTCTTGAATTGTTTACATGCTATGTAACAGATACACAGCTTTCATATTACCTACTACTGAATATAAACACGATGAGACACTTATTGAAATAATTTTAAGCATTTTTCAGCATTTAATTCTAGCACTGAAATCTGCACAAAAAAACTATATGTTCTGCATAAAATACCAGGTCCCAGTGCATTCAGCATCTACACATACAAGTAGCAACCATGGTCAGTGACATATCCCTGACATGAGTTTGATTTTTTTCAGTATTCTGTAGAGATATCAAGAAGCCTCTTTATGTCCACCATATGCACATATCATTCAGTTAAAAAATATTTACCTTTGGGTGTTCTCAATTTTTTTTAGCTCAGATCACGTTTCACTTAGTTTAGCTTGTATCAGAGCTACAGATCCTACTGATATATCGTCTAAATCAGACATGTCAAACTCGTGAAGTCACGTGACATTGCGCAATGTATCGGGACTGTTTTGCCATTGCCAGCAATGGGGTGGGCGTGGCTTCTGCATGACGCGTCCGGCCCATGGGCCGGCAGTTTGACACCCCTGGTCTAAATGAACAAAGAACACCAAAGTTTGGTGCTTGTTTCCTTTATTTCATAAACAAATCAATCAATGTGTAACAGGATGAGAAAATCATGCCATCAAATAAAGAGCATAATTACGGCTAATGATCACTGATGTTCACACCACAAAAATTCTAAGGCACATATCTCTCAGCTCAAAATAAATTTTCGAAGACATCTGTAAAATACTGTTGATACCATTTGCCTGATACCATTACCATTCTAATCCTCTGAAGCTTCACCAGAGACAGCCTTGCAACTAAGATCAATTGAAATAATTGTACATTCAAAAAAAAAAAAGTGGCTCTCATCACATCAGAGTATAGGATAGAACTAGCTAGGAAGTCACAAAAAAAACTAGAATGTCATCCAAGGATCTGGGCAAATTTTGACTGTACCATTAGAAAAGCACTGTACAAAACAGAGTAGCGAGAAAACCATAGATATTCAAATTTAGTCAAACAGCTAGATGAATCTCCAGACTCCTTGAGAAATGTTCTATGGACAAATAAATCAAAAGGTGGAACTTTTCAAGTTACACAAGTTCAGTTAGGACTGGTGGAAGCCAAATACTGCATTCCACAATAAGAACCTCATACCGATGATCAAACATAGAAATGGATAGTGCCATATTTTGGAGATACTTTGCTGCTTCAACCTCTGGATGACTTGATATCACTGAATAAACAAAGCATGAATTCTACTTTTAATAATTCCTCAGAACAGTATCAGGCCATCTTTCTGACATCTAAAGTTGAAGTGAAGTGGGTCATGCAGCAACAGAACGATCCCAAACATATAAGCAAATCTGCAAGAGAATGGATAAAGAAAAACAAACTCAGTGTTCTTGAGTTGCTAAATCTAAACTCAGGGCTAAATGCCATTGAACTGTGGATGTTCCACTAAAAGCTACTGAATTAAAACAATACACCATGGAGGAATTAACCAAAATTCCTACATAGCAATGTGAGGTTGATCTCCAATTATAGGAAGTATTTATTAAAAGTTATTGCAGTTAAATGTGATGCAACAAGTTACTGAAGGAAGCCAACCACATTTTCAATCACAGGCTGCAGATTGGATGACTTTGGGAAGTAAATGAAACAAGTACTTAACTTTTATATTTCTTCATTCACTTTCAGATGGATCCATGTGAAGCTCTGATCATAATCAATTGCAAAGGAAAGCAAATATTCAGAACATCCAAAAGGGGCCAGATACATTTCCATACAGCTACAATTCAGGAATAACTTTTGTGGATAATTCAGGAATACCTTTTGTAGATTTGTTTGTTACAAATGAAACAATCCACAACAGTAAGATTTTATCAATAGGATTACTAATAACAAAACTGTTTGCAAGAAACAGTTACTGTACCAAAAAAACCCACCATTTAAAAATCTGCATAGTAAATAGGCAAGTTTCAGATGTGTTCCTTTTTACTTTCAGTCACACAAACATAGCTTTAATATTTGTTAACCTGTTCATTGTTTTTTAAAAAGGGTAACACAAAAAGCAAGTTTAAAATGTTTTATTACCTCACCATACTGAGATGTTTGCAAGTTTTTCAATACCGCACATTCACAAAAAGATCTGGAGCTGCCTTCAGGACATAAGCCAACTGAATCCTTTGATGAAGAGAGAGAAAAGGCTAGAGGTTGTGATGAAAGCTTCACAAATAGTTTAGCTAACATAATTGTCATTTGGAAAAATAGGAGGGCCTTTTAGAATTTATAAAAATGCTGAAGTCAAATTAATTGGGAACTTTAAAAAAAGAGAGAGAGAGAGAGAGGCAATTTTTAGATGTTTAGTAGTTGTTCTTGGACACCAATACCAGGAATGTAAAATAACACAGAACCAAAGTTGTAGAGGAAACTTGAATGAAGAACGCAGAGGAGAATTTACCATCTCTGCTTACGGGTATTCTTCCAATCTGCTCTTCAGGTAGTTTCAAATAAAGTCCTCAATTGTGAATATCTCCAGAGTTGTTCCACGGTGATGCTATAGTGCAGATCTTGAAGCCTTTAGTCTTCAGATGTCCAAGGGCAACAGTTCCTAGTAAAAACCTTGAGTGACAGCCACTCATTTCCAACAACACAAGGGTTTTGTAACAAAGGTGTAAAATCTGAAGCAAAGTGACCAACAATACTAGTGATTAATAAAATAAGATGTAACAATCCTGCTTGTATAGAGGTTTATCATCTCCCCATTTACATAATTACCTGTAGGTTATTTTTCTGCTGCAGCATTCGCATCAAAACTGGTAGGGACAGTGACTATAATAAAGTCAGTATTTCCAACTTTTGGGGCTTAGGGACACATTTAGAACTTGAGAAACATCTAATGTTCTTACACCATGGTTGCTATGGCCAGTCACAGTGCCCATTTACTGTACATGGTGACTTGCCCAATTTCTGCCACCTTACCTTTTTTTTCCCCAGGCAGGAAAGTATAGCATTGAACTATTGCCAGGTAAATACAAGGCCAGAAGCAGTTTTAGAAACGGTGATGCTTACAGCTGATGTTTTGCTATGTTGGGTGCTAGTTTCCCAATCCTGGGAATCGAGAAAGGTTCCTGCAGCTGCTGTGTTGAGAACTCAAATTTTACATAATTACATAAACAGGAAATGAATCTTAGTCTCAATATTCCACTTGCTTTCAACATTTAAAAAATAAAAATGATGTATAATGTTGTGTTACAGATTGGGGAATGACCCATCTAATTTTTAGTTGTAGTAATTCTCCAGGGAACTCCGTCATCTACTGTTTCTTCTACCAGATTTGTGGGATTGAATCTGCAACTTTTCACATGCAAGGAGCATACTTCATAACTGTGTGTGGATCTGTTTTCTTTCTCCAGTGGAATCTTATTTTATTTATTTATAAACTTATATGGCCACCTATCTTATAGTGAGCTCAAAATAACGTTCAATAAAACCAATGAAATCTGGTCAACTGAACCACCACATAGCTCAATTACAGCACCATCCCACTAACTCTAAATTCACACTTGTATTTGTTCACTTCTATCCTAGCATCATGCCTGGATGAACAAGCCAAGTCTTCACAGCCCTCCAGAAAATTAATGGGGTGATAATATGACTCAGAGTTATTACAGTAGCACAAACATTGATACTAAGGCATTTTTTTTTTATTTAGGCACAAGGCGTTGCGAATAACCTAGACTTGAGGCAAATTTGAGTGGCATAGTAAGCTGATAAATTACAGTTTAAGAGTAAGTGCAAACATAACATTCAGAGCTTCACTATCAAGGCTACATCACAACTGATAAAGTGCCACATCAGTGCTGATCCAACTTCAACTCTTTGCAAAACAAATCACCATATATCCCACTTTAGAATGGTGTGTTTAAGTATTCAGTATGCAGTGTGAAAGTAGCCCACCAGTTTTCACCTTCCTTCACCAAACCGTTGCAGCAGCTTAATGTTCAGTCTTGATACAGGAGATATCCTGAAAAGGTAGAATATTTCCAACTACTTCCGTAAATAGCTCCTCTATGAAGACGTAGCCAAATCTGGTCTCCTTGAAAGAGCTGGAGGACTGCATGGTTGCTTGCAGTCTCGTGATCTGGAGCACCATCATTGGCATACGCAGAGACTAGAACCTCTTCATTTTTCATGAGGTTCACATATAATGGTACATTAACAGCTAGCTTCAGCATATGGAATATGAATACATAAGTACCATTAACAGGACAATTGAACCTACCAAGTTGTATATCAAAGGTTTCGCCAAGATTGTTTAACAAGAGGTCAAACACGATGGGTTGATCTAAAGTTCCAGGAGCCAAGTTAGAAGTTCTAGCAGCAGAAAAGGCAACTCTCATCTGCTGTGGGAGGGGATAGACGTGTACAGGTAGAATGGTGGCTGCTTGGCTCGTCACAGGCATATCAACAGGAGTGATGCTGCGGGAATCGCCCTGCCCAGTGTCCCCACTGTTAAACATCTCATTGTCACGTTCTGGACTGCTCACCTGAGAAGAATCGTTCCATCCTGCTGTTAGAGATCATGAGCAATTGTTAGTTCTGATGTAACTATTAAGAAATCCATTTTTAGACGTTTTCGAAGTTCAGTTTGCCAAGATTTATAGAGTAGATCGGCCTTCCCCAGCTGAGCATTTCCAATTCTGTTGGAACTACAATTCCCCAAATTAGCCAGAGTCATAATATGGATGGCATCATGTATGAGAAGGCTGATCTAGACAAGTGCCAGTTACTGGTTTGTCCCTAGTTTTTAGAAATTTGTTCTTCAAATTGTGAAAAGAGGACATATGGTTTCACAAATAATTTATGTAGGGGTTTTAAGGCTAAAAGACATAATACTGTGTTTACCTTTGGCTTCAACAGTTAATTAACAAGTATAACCATGACTTGAGAATATCCCATACTTTACCAAGTTGTTTTATTTTCTCTGACTTCCAATTTTGACCATGCTGCTCTGCCCCAGTATTTGTTCAGATTTGTTACTTTACTTAATCCCTTGCAGATCCAGGCTCTCAGATTAGTATTATTTCATTAAAAACAACTCAATTAACCATGCTCCAATCCAGCAAGTTTAAGCTAGAAACAGGTTTTTCATCCTTCACTCTCTAAAAGCTGAGTAGAGGTGATATATGCATTGAACATACTTCTGCAATGAGTTCAGGGTTGAAATAATTTAAATCTATTTTAGACACCAGAGACTTAAATACATCTGCAGTATCTTTAATACCATGGTGAGAAATATAAATTTACCATTACATTTTTTTGCATAGTTATCAAAACTATATTATTTTCCTCAAACTGTTGCCCTATAAGTGTTTGGGGAATTCTGAAAGCTACCATCCAAAACATACTTCGAGGATTCCAGGTTGGAGATAGCTAGGATATTATGAATTATAAAATACCTAATTTGATTTCCAGAACTACTTCATGCTATATGATGCTCTTCAAATTAAATATAAATTCTCACAGCTTCTGACCATAAAAACAAAAAACTAATTGTTTAGTCCAAATTACTACACTCCATTGACTTACATAACAGAATGCCTAAAAACCCATTAATAGAATTTTAATCTTATATGTATTTATATTTTATCATGAATGCATAGTGGCTGCTTACCCATAGCTGCTTTAATATTATATTATACAATAGGAAATATATTTTGCAAGGATGCATTCATTGCTCTTACTTCCAAGAAAAGACGCATCTTTAAAAATATGTTTTTATTTAGTGTAGAAAACCAAGTTACCAATCTGTCAACTATATTGTTAATCAGTACTAACTGAATTGGTGCATTTTGGCAACTACAAGATTATTTTCAGACTCTGCTTCTTTCTCATTTTTCTCAGTTTTTCTCAATTCCCTTCTTCTGAAGTATTTTTTACCACGTGTTCTACCTCGAGCGCTACCTGCTGAGCAGTTTTCTTCCTGTCTGTTTTCTTGCCTGTAACCTAAAACACAGAAGCTTTAAGGATTTTATATTTTATATAAAGCTGATATGGCTAATCTGGAATCAAATATTTTCTTCAATTGCCTGAAAAAAATTTATTCTTTTATAGTCTCCAATACTATGGGCAAAATGTTCTGTGCATGGAACAGCCTATTCAGGTTGTCTGAATCCAAGTGGATACTTTTTAAATGTTTGCATTCAAACACTGAGTAAAATTGCTCTATTTGTTCCAGGCATAGACCAAAATGTAGATGTTCTAGACAGTAAGTGGCTCAGAGGAAGAGAAGAGCAGAAAGTTAAGAACCTCAGTCATCCCTGTTGAGGAAAAGGTGGGGATGGACATTTTCCTCCCTGCTCTAATAAAAAGAACCTTTGCAAAAGTTTTTAATTCCCAGCAGTTATTAACTGTTCAAAATTAGCACTTAGGTATGCAAGTACTGTATATTGTTAACAGCACTGAATGGGTAGCGATTCCTTCAAAAGCAGCCTCAGATTCCTTTCCAGGCATATATCAGGCAAAGTGCCTAAGAACATGGAGTCTGTACTTGACTGTTTAGGCAACAATACACATAGTCCATAGTGTGCTGGAATGGTTAATCATAGTGTAATGCAACCTGAGTGAGCACTGCAGTGTGACTTAAAAGAGACTTCCATTTTAAATCATGTTAAAAGTAAACGTACCTCTTGAATTAGTTCGACCACTATTAATACCTCCTCGCTTATAATTTGGTTGGTAATTCATATCCTAGAACATAAACATTTGCCTCAATTTAGTAAAGGGCAACAACATCGTTCTTACAATCACTTGAATTTTTTGTTACGATTAGTGAGATAGCAGAGTAGGAGGGAACTGTGCTACGTCTTGCATCAAACGTTTGTTGCTACCTGGCAAATATCTGCAGTCCAATATCCTTGATTAGCACTAATTTAATTAGGATAGATCATATGCCTGTAAATGTTAAACTACAGCCAATTCTTGTTCTAATTTTCCAGCATGCTTAATTGATGGTTATTTTCAAATATATTATTCATAAGAAAGACTGATATCAAATAGGCAAAGTGAATAAATTTCAGAGATATAAACCCCAAATTCAAATTAAAATTCATCAATAGGATACAAAATATACAAAACAGGTGTGACCTATGATATATAATCCATTAATTATTTATACTCAATTTATTTGCTCTAGGAGGTCGCACTTACTATTAGTCATATTAAATTACTAGCCACAGCATGCTATCAGGTTTTATAAAACATCCCTTATGTCAAGTGAATGCTTGATTTTGACTTTTGCACAGAACAGAGGATGCCAAACCATTCTAAAGCATACTTGGTCTCAACAAAGCTTGTCAAGTCATTACCCTCTGAGAATACTGCACTGAAGAGTAATCTCTGCCAGGAAGTTGTAATTGGCTATAGGTTCCATTAGGGATTGAAGACGGTCCTCTGTAAGCTTCAAAACCTGCTGGAATAAAGTGTTGTTTGATGTGAAACACTTCATATTTCCATTAACTACTAAAAATGGGTGGCCATGATAATTCAAATATTCTTTGCAGTATAAAACAGCATCCAAGAATCCAGGTATCTTATACCTTTTTTTGCTGTATCGTTCTTCTGAGATGGGTGGCCATATACAATAGAGAGAAAAAGAGAGATTGGGAGGGGGGGGAGAGATATGATAGACAGGTGATAGATGGTTGCAAGATTGATAGATTAGATAGACAGAAAGATAAATACCATTAAAATGATCAGTTGTGATGGAATGTGCATCTGGAGGGGGGGGAGTTTTGGCAACACAGAGCTTTCCCAAACAGAGGCCCAAATTAAGGGCAATCCCGAGTTGGACTGGGGCAGGAGGAAGGTTCAGGGCAGTTGCACCCTAGAATCTTTCAGGATATATCTAGTAGATTAGAAGGTTATTGTTTTAGTTTTGTCCATTAAGTGCAACCAAATAAATAAAGGATTGGATTTTGCTGTGTCATCCTTGAGCTTGTACCTGACACCAGGGGAGAGACTCTTGTAAGTTCAACCATTGTAAGTTGAAAAATTGCTAAAAAGGTGGTTGCTAAGCAAGGACCATATGTACAGGCCAAAAGCTTATTGGAATAGTACAGACTTTTAAGTAGGGTTTGGAGACACTCATACTTCTGGGAGGTAAGACTAGGTCCATGACTAAGAATCTCTGTCACTTGGATTACACCCAGTGAATTCAGATCTACAGAGATGCATAATCTGCAGCCTATTATAGTGCAGCCTCCAATATTTCCCCATATCTATTGCTTGTCAGCGAGGAATTCCAAACCATCACTACCTCCTCTACCTAGGGATTCTCATATGTATGCTTGCAGTGGAAGATAAAAGTCTCAATATACGGGGAGAACATTAGCGCATGGGAGAATGATTTGTTACTCGCACATGTACTGAACTATTTTAAATCTAAGCATCAGTGCAGATGCATGAGAAGACAGTCGCTCTTAACTGCCAAATAATTGTGGTGAAGCAGTATTTATATGTAATGTAATTTAAGTCTATGTATCATCCTGCCCCTTCCGCAGTGTGCCCTTGACATGCTATTCAGAATGGGATGGTTCTTGGTCCAATAAGAGTTGTATTCCAGACACTACAGTGTAATTCCACAGAAGCTGAACTACAATTAATTATCACTCTTTCAGGATTCACTTCGGAACGGCAATAGAAATAGGTCTGCATCAAACCATACATCAATATTTTCATAAAACTGGATCTTACCTTTATATCCACCAGGGGAACGATAAGAATTGGCCACTGATCTTACACCCCTGAGAGAACCTCTGATAGATCCACGGTTTGCAATAAAAGGCTGAGATGGTCTAGAGAAAGTGGCTGTCTGTGCTGCATAAAAAGTGAGGGTACCATTGCTGACAGGAACAGCTCCCTCAGTCTGGCAAGTACCTGGTTAAGATGAGAAGTGCACATCTTACGTATTTCTGTAAGCTACTACAAAGGAAAAGGATGTGATTCCTGATCTTTTTCCTCAACCTTTATTAATTGCACTCCTGCTTGTAACACACAGGAATATATTACCTTGTTATTGTTAATAACTGTTTAAAAATAAACAAATTTGTTGAATTTAAAACTTCATTTAAGTAGTTGGAATTAACATAAACTAGCCAAACTGGAGGCTTGTCAATGTTAAGACAGACAATGATGAGTTTAAATGTACTTAACACTTCCTGCTACAAAAAAAACCCAGTAGATTAAAATATATGAACTGTCTATGGGACATAAGACATTGAAAAAACAAAACCTGGCAATTTAAGTTTTCCTGCCATTCATTTGCATCAAAAAGGGTGTGATCCACTCTCTCTTTGTTACAGAAGGAATTAATTCAACATTCTATTTTCCCACCATAGAGAAGACTACAAGGTACTCAAAAACATTCATCTCAGAAGTGGGAGTTTCCTCTGCCTATCTCCCACAGAGATCGTCTGATTGAAGTATCCAGTCCCTAAAAATAATTTGTAAACAGGCAAAAGCTGTCCATTTACCTCCAAAAAGAGAAAATTCTACTATAGGTTCCCAACTAATGGAATGCAGAAAATGGACAATTGTATAGCTTTGCAACAAAGGTACTAATCTCTCTCCTTGCCCACACAATCATAGCAGATGAAATCAAATCTTTTCATTGGAATGCATTGGAAATTGTTAGAGGGAAAAGGGAAAGCTTTGACATGTCTCCAATTATACTCCCACGTAAAGTATAAGTGAGATTACAGGAAGGAATGAGGAGGAAGCTGAACATTTTCTAGCTTTTTAGAGGTAGGTGGAGTTGGGAGGACATAAGGACTGAAAAAATCATGACGGTCTGGCCAGGTTGGATGATTCAGTGAAAAATAAACCTCCTTCAAGAAGTCAAATCAAATTAAAATAATTAAAGTTCTGTAATAGAAATGCTTCCAATTTCCAGTGGCTGTTATGTTTACTCTTGACTTATTATTAAAATGCATTTGCCCTTACAATTACTTTTCTCTTTATGATATATACTCTTCTTAGATGATCATGGGACTTTCCAGCATTGGGGTAAAAAACATATGGCCAGCTTAAAACTTAATGTTCATTCTGGTCACGTCAGACTGCACTATCTTCTCAAAGGATGACTCCACGAGTAAAAGGTTTTCTAGTAGAACTAAAAAACCAAATGTGAACACTTAAGTTTTTCTGTCATTTTTAAAGTAATGTCTGTTAAATATTATAGAATGTTCAAAATGAGTTTAGAATCATGGCCATCTCTTGCATCACCAGTTCAGTTACTGGTTTACACTGAAATTCTTCTTACCGTTTGAAAGGGACTCTTGTGAAAAAGTTATTTGTTCTGCATTTTGAGTAGATAGTAATTTACACGGAGGCGGCGTCTGTGTGCTTGCTGTTGAAAAATTCTGATTGTATCCTGTAGAATGCAGAGAATTCTCTTTCGCATCCTGCTCCCTACGAGGTGGCAATGGTGCATTCACTTTGAACACCTACAAAAGACATAATGTTATGAACTATATCAGCCTCATATAAACCCCAAGCAGCAGCTTTTAGTGCCCCAGATCAAAATGAGATATCATTCATTGGGGAAACTGAAATGTTAATAATTTACATTGCAGAAATGAAGAAGAGATTCTATAACTTCCAGGAAATCTCCTGTCTAACTTGCACACTTTTGATTAATTTCATCTAGTGTTATATGCTGGGACTTCTAATTTACTAAAGTTCTAATTTCTGAAATGAAACATTGTGAGAAATAGATTATGGGTAGTTCCCGACTTATAATCATAATTTAGCCCAAAATTATGGTTGTATATTGCAGCAGTCATTAAGCAGGTTACCATACAACCGTGACTAATTTTACCTTTTTTCTGGCAGTTATTTAAATGAATATGGTCATTAAACAAATCTATTATACCCAATCAGCGGTTTTTGCCAGAAATTGGAAGTAATAACTGAAACTGCAAAAGAAATTGCCAAAAATCAGTCACGTGACTGTAAGATGCTGCAAATGGCTATAAATGCAAGCCAGTTGCTAAGCATGCAAAAGGCAATCACATGACTGCAGTGTGTGTGTGTGTGTGTGTGTGTGTACAGTCGTCAGAACTCTGGAACCAAGTCAAAAGTATCTTTTGAGGGGAGCCATCATAACTTTGAATGGCTGTTAAGCGAAGATTATCTGAAATGTCTATTCAACAAAATGTGGTTTTGTTGTCCTATATCTTATATGAAAGCCATCTGTTCTTTGTATAGAAGCTGCCAAAACCAAAAATTTTGACCAATATTTTGTTGTGTTGTCTAACATCTAATTATATTGTACTTACAGTCTGCATAGCCTGAAAAGGAGGTGCTTTTACATTAACACCACTGCTACTTGATGGAAGAGATTGAAAAACTTTCCCTTGATGTTCTGGCGACACGCTAGTTCTTGAGGGTGTCAGTGGTGTCTGTGATTCACTTGAAACTGGAGTAGGAACCTTGAAGAGAAGCACCATAATGAAACAGACATTCTAGCAACAAACAACTTAGGTTGTTAAAACTAAAAATTATCAAACATCAGCAGTTTCTGCAAGCCAACAGTTATATTTATCTTTAATAACCTACATTATTATAAATATTTGGAAGGGTTCTCTGAAACAAAGATATGTAGAAGTAAAAAGAGCAAAAAAGAGCAGTTTTTTAACTCAATTCTTATTCTTAATATATTATTTTTAAGCTGAATAACTATGGCCTTTTATGATATAAACTGCTCAGTAATTTCTTGAATTATGTTACACAAAGGTCATAAGTAGTCCTCGACTTACAACCATTTGTTCAGTGAAGTTACAACAGCACTGAAAAAAATGGATTTACAACTAATATTCCTGACACTTATGACCATCACAGCATCCTCACAGCTATATGATCAAAGTTTGGCCGCTTGGCAACTAGCATGTTATGATTGTTGCAGCACCCCGGTGTCATGTAATCATCATCTGCAACCTTCCCAGCCAGCTTCTGACAATCAATGGAGGAAGCTGAATTCACTTAAAGATGGTGTGATTCACTTAACGATTGTAAAAGAGATAGTAAAATTGGGCGCAACTCACTTAACAACCACCTTGCCTAGTAATGGAAATTTTGGTCTCAGTTGAGGACTACCTGCATGGGAACTTGAAATTCTGAAGTCCTTGAGAATGTGGAACAGAAGTCTGGAGAAGCCATTCCAAAGGTATTAAATTGTACTCAGTGGCCAAGCTAAATATGATATTTCTTAAGAGACTGATGGAGGTAGTTTCTAGAGAAGGCTCATTTCAAGAGATAACCAAGATAGAACTGTGTATAGTCTCCATATGGTTCCTCTGAGGTAAGGTGAAAGAAATCCAAAAAGATTCTGTTCTTGCATTGTGCTCTGCTATAATAATCACTAGCTTTTTCCCTCTGTTACAATGTAAATTTTAGAACTCTACCACAGAGATCCCCAACCTTTTGGGTACCAGGGACCAATTACGTGGAGAGAGGTTTTTCCGCGGACCAGAGAGGGCATGGTTTTGTGTGTTGCCTGCATCCCGCGGATGGGGCTTTGCTTGTTTGTGCAGACTGGTTGCTGGCATGCTGTGGCCCGGTACTGGTCCACGGACTGGGGTTTGGGGATCCCTGCTCTATCACATTCACAATTATTATTATTATTATTATATTTGGATTTATATCCCGCCCTTCTCCTCGCGGACTCAGGGCGGCTGACAATCAATTAAAATACATAAATAACAATTACAAATTTAAAATTAATTAAAAGAAATATTTGAACATTGTCCAATTAAAATATAATTAAAACCCCTCTAAAAATTACCCTAGGCCAGTCCTGCAAGCTGGA
>NW_015386697.1:85204-127122 GCF_001527695.2 Protobothrops mucrosquamatus
CTCTGGAACGAACTACCCCCCGAGATCCGGATGATTCCGGATCTCCTTACTTTCCGCCGCGCCCTCAAGACATGGCTTTTCCAGCAAGCGGGCCTGACCTAGGGAGGATTTTACTTAGGGATGTTTTTAAGTATAATTTTAATTGGAATACAGCTTCTAATATTTGGTTTTTAATTTGGTTTTATAGGGGTTTTTATTTTTGTATTTTACATTTGTATCTGTTTTAATATGCTGTGCACCGCCCTGAGTCCTGCGGGAGAAGGGCGGTATATAAATTAAATTATTATTATTATTATTATTATTATTATTATTATTATAACTGAAAAAAAGCAAAGAATGGGGGGAAAAAGGCAGAGTTCTGTTTGGTTTAGTGAATTGTGGTTGTTTTTTTAAATTACAGATGATAGATACTCTGAGGGCTTCTCCTGTAAGGACAAAAAGAACCACAAAAAGGATTTTCATTTACTTCTCTTAGAACCCCCCCTTCTTTAATTATATGGGCTGGGAACTCTGGAAACTCTAATCAGATCATATTCAGGAAACAGGAAATTTGCAGAACTCATACCAAGAAACCAGTGCAGCCAAAAATTATCCTTCCTGACAAATGAGGTCAATATTTAAAGAAAGGATCATTAATATTGTATTGGGGACATCATGCTTCTAACTCTCAGAGTATATTTTATAGTAGAGATAGAATGTGAATGGGGCTCTGCAAAAGAGGTACAGGGTGCTTCCATACTTGACTGTTTCTTGTTTCCTTGGCAAAGGTGTATTGATACTATCGAACATTAGCCTGGCCCCTCCACATCATCTAGCCATTACTGGCATAAGGCCACATACTTCTTTCTCAAAAGCTATTACAGATTGATAGAGATCTGCAAAAGTAATCTCTCATTAAAGGTGGGAAATACATAAATTAGGATCAAGAGAGTCAAAAACAAGAGAGGAATTAGTAAACTTGTCTTACTTGTGGTGAATGAAGTTCAGTTTCTGATCCAGACAATGTGTTATCAGAAACTAAGGAAGTGTTTGATCCATGCAAGGTCATGGGAGAAGAAGCACTCTGACAATAAAAGTTGACACAACACCATTAAAGGAGATCTTTAAAAGTATAATTTGAAATACATTATGAAATTTGCTTCATCATTAAATGTTCACTTAGACATAATAATAATAATAATAATAATAATAATAATAATAATAATAATAATAATAATAATAATAATAATAATAATAATAATAAAGTTGGAAGGGACCTTGGAGGTCATCGAGTCCAACCCCCTGCCCAGGCAGGAACCCTACACCATTTCAGACAAACGGCTGTCCAGTCTCTTCTTAAAAACTTCCAGTGTTGGAGCATTCACCACTTCTGGAGGCAGGTTGTTCCATTGGTTAATTGTTCTAACTGTCAGGAAGTTTCTCCTTAGTTCTAAGTTGCTTCTCTCCTTGATCAGTTTCCACCCGTTGCTTCTTGTCCTGCCATTATTCTATGGATTTTTTTAAAAAATAAATAAATGTTGTAAGCCACCTGGAATCACCTATGTGTGAGTTGGGTGGCTATATAAATTTGTCTAATAATAATAATAAATCAACATCTGACCATCCCAGGTCCTTGGGAAGGACTTGATAGCTGAATAAAAATGCCAATTCCAGTTTGAACATCTGGTTGACTGCAATGAACCATAATAGTAATGATAACTGAAGATCTTGGGTTTCAGCATAGGTTTATATTTTATCACAGTGAGAAGGCTAGACAAGGATAAACTTGGCTGCCTGTTGAACATTGTTATGCAAGCCATCCTTTCTTCCTCTGTCAATGTTATCCTCAATTATGTATAAGATGGTGGATAACTGAAGGCAAGTTTTTTGGAAAGAATGACTTTTGCTCTGCCTAATCATGGAAAACATTCCATCACTGATAACTAAATTAAATGAACAAAGAATTAAAAAATGTCTAATTGTCCATCTTCCCAATGGAATGCTGGAGGCCTAATTTAGTTTCTCCCTGGTGTGCTATATTATAAATAGAATTAAACAGGAAAAGGTGTTTTGGGGGGGAAAATCTGAATTCCATTTATTCAGGCCTCTTTTGGAATCAGACTAGTTTAGACGACTAGACATTTTTCACAGTAGGACAAACCCTAATCCTAATCTGAGAAAATACAGATAGTCCTCGACGTACAACCACAATTGAATCCAAAATTTCTAAGTGAGACATTTTTTAAGCGAGGACACATTTAGTTCAGTATAGTGTTCTGATAGCCATTATACTGAAGCCCACAAATAAAACATGAGGGAATGTAATCTTTCTACTCATGTTCTCCCAACAACTGGGAGTCAGGCATACTGATAGTACAGATAATATAAGGAGACTTTGGTAGTGACTAGATGCCCAGCTATGCAGATGGGTAGATACAAATCCCTGTATCTGAAGTTTGGTCTAGGGAGAAGCTGGAGGTACCAGTTGTTATACAGCTAGTCCTCAACTTATGACCACAATCAAGCCCAAAATTTCTATTGCTAAGCAAGACAGTTGTTGCTAAGCAAGACAGTTGTTAAGAGAGTTTTGCTCCATTTTACAATCTTTTGTTGCCATAGTTTATAAGTGAATCACTTCAGTTATTAAGTTAGTAACAACGTGAATCTGGCTTCCCCGTTGACTTTGCTTGTCAGAAGGTTGCAAAAGGGGATCACGTGACCGCGGGACACTGCAACTGTCCTAAGTATGAGTCAGCTGCCAAGTGTCTGAATTTTGATCATGTGACCCTGGGGATGCTGCAATGGTCGTAAGTGTGAAAAATGGTCATAAGTCACTTTTTTCAGTGCCGCTGTAACTCTGAATGGTCAACTAAACAAACTGCTGTAAGTTGAGGACTACCTGTAGCAAGGATCCAGATAAAGCAAGTTTTTTCCCCCTAATGTCCTTCAAGGGAGTATTACTTTTTCCTGACATAGAAGAGTAATTTTAGCCCTGGCACACAACGGAGAAGTAGAAATAAATCTTGAATCAAATAAACTATATAATAATATATTTAAAAGTTGACATCTTTCTTCACAAATGACAACTTTCAATTTTACCTGCACTGATTGTTCAGAGAAGTCATTTTGGTTTGAAAGTTGTTCATTAGAAGCTAAAAAATAAGAATATGGTTATAACTATTTCAAATAAATTAAGAAAGCATTCAGTTGGATAATCCTGTATTAGGTAATACAGTATTACCATTTTTAGATTTAAAAGGCTGACAGCTATATTTATATTTAACATGATTGATTTGCATCTCAATAGCTAGTCGGGACAAGGATGGAGTTTTAAAGTCTTTTAATTTCAAATAAAAATTAGAGATAACTCTAGTATTTTTTTACACACATTATTTCTTCAATATGTTGATATAATTTAAATACAGCTTTGATACATTCTTCATTTCAATTAATGTTGAAATAGAAATTTTGGACAAAAATTCAAAACTAAGTTTTCATACAAACTCTTTTTATTCACCAAAAGTCAGTTAGTCAAATAAAATATCTTTCTTTGCCATAAAAATAATCAAATATTTAAAATTAGAATATAAATACTAAGCATCTCTTTTATGTTATTTCTTATTTTATTTTATTGTTTTACCTCCTTATATATTTTTTATTTATTTAAATGTATTAAATAGAATTACCAGAAGAATCAACAGAAGAGGCTTGTGATGAACAGCCAGCACTTTGTGAAGGTTTATCAAAATCCAGAAGTGATTCCTTAAAGACAAGTGTTACTCTTTTGAATATACATGTGTGTATTTATATATTTATATACACAACTAAAAGACCCAAGCAGCAAAATACAAATATAATCTAAAAGTGTAGCATTAGTTTAACAAAATAAATGGATAAATATTACATAAAACATTTAAGATTAATTAATGTCTATTGCACACATTGTTTTTATGCCCATAAAGCTGACTACTGCCACTATAATTTTAGGATCCCAATTTATAAGCAAAATTTTTAACATACTGAGGTATTTCTCCCTGCTCTTGACTTTAAAATAGGCCAGATAACATCCTGCCAAAAATTCACAATGCAAAAAAATATACGGTAATCCATCTTTTCAAGGTCATTGACATTGCAGGGCCAATCTCTTTTTGAGAGATGGAAAATTTCACAATCTACCTTTTTGTACATTTGATGTATTCACAGATAGATATGGCCTCAAAGGTTTATTACTAAAGTCATTCTTCCCTTATATTCCTCTCTTTCCAGGTTCATCATCAATTCCCAGTAGTTCCAATGCTATTATATTAACCAATAAATCTACCTGCATGAAGTTATAAGTCCCCTGAATTTGAGTTATCAAATCTTGCAATTTTTCCCTTCTGAGTACTGGATCCTTTGGAAGGCTAGAAGTAGAGCAAAACTCGGCAGCTGTTTGGTGCACAGGCTTAGCTACCTAATACGACAGAAAAAGGCAAGCAGGGAGGAAGAGCATATAATTGCACAGAGCACTCTGCTCTTTTCAGATTGCTGAAATCAGACTTTCTAAACTCTTTGCCATTACATTCCCCTTTAGTGTAATCTAAACCATCCTAAAAATCCAAACAAGCAAATCTGAGCCATTTTATCTGTTAGATACCTAGGACTGCCCTCACAATGACTCAGTCCTTAGGCCCGTGATGGCGAACCTATGGCACACGTGCCACAGGTGGCACTCAGAGCCCTCTCTGTGGGCACGCGCACCATTGCCCCAGTCCTAGGCCTTCAGCTGGGTTTTATAAAACCTTTTCGCTTTAGGCCTCTGCCGCTGTGTGCAAAAAAAAAAAGGTTCAATCAATCAATCAATTTCAACTTCTTGCGGGGGAAAAAAAGATCTCGCAAAGTTGGAATTGATTGATTGAACTTTTTAGTCCCACCCAGTCTGCTGTTACCACCACAGTCACGCCCACCCAATGGGCCAGGCTCACCCAATTGGCCACACCCACCCAATGGGCCACGCCCACCTGGCACCCGACAATACATAAGTGGGCTTTGGGTTGCAGTTTGGGCATTCGGTCTCTAAAAGGTTCGCCATCACTGCCTTAGGCTCTTCCTTATCTAGGAGGAAGCTGATCACCCAAAAAGGGGCCACTGGCCAGCTACCATAGATGCAATGAGTGTAGAAAAGCAAAACCATCTTACTCTACAAGTCAAGTCAAGTCCTAATATAGGCTATCACTGAGTTCACACAATTAATATAGGCTATTACCAGAGTTCATACAGTAATAATCAAAGCAAAACAAACCAGATTAAGGCTCAGCATAATATATGAAGCTAACCACTGTTTACTTTTTTAAAATGAGTTTTTAAAAGTTCTTCAGTGTCTGTCTACATGAGCTCATATCTCAAAATTCTCAAGAACTAGGAATAATATGCATAACTAAAGTTGTTTCAGAAGCAATACGTTAATTGATACAACAATTTTTATCTACTCAACTACTTGAACCTGAAGTATATAATTATTTAAAGGCTTTGACCCTCCTGACCTTCCGGAAGAGCCTAAAGACCTGGCTCTGCCAGTTAGTTTGAGGCTCCAATGTGGGGAGTATCACCGTAGAGTTGGTTCTCTTTCTATGACACTGGTTACTTTCTTAAAAAGGCTAAAGCAAAATTTGATATTTTATGCAGAAATATAGCATATACTCATAGAAATATTTCAAAATATTGTAATAATCTGGATAGCACACCTGCATGATGTTTTGGATATTCCTTGGTAATTTACATGATTCTCCAACTGACTGAAAGCTCCCTTTTTTCTTTGATGCATCAATGCTGTGTTCATTTACTCCACCCGTCTTTCCATTCTATGGAAGCCAATAAAATAAAATAATTTATTAGAACCCAATTCGGCAACAAATTTTGAAAGCCAAGATTTCCTTCTGCTAAAAACTGATGCATGTCAAGTGCTTGTATTATTTTGTGAACCTCAATATTTTTGTTTTTACATAGGATGCCCAGGCATCGTTTTATTTCGACATAACAATGTTATGGACACCGTGCAAGATTAGTTTACTTTTACAAACTCCATCACCATATATTTTTACTTTACCCACTTTTTTCACATCTGATTCAAGCTTTGATCTGCATTCTTGTCTCTAAATTTAAAAGCATGCAAAAATATTTGACCAAACGTATAAAGGTAGTTCTCGAGTTACAAATGTAATGGAGCCTGCCCATTCCATTCGTAACTCGAGGATTCGGAGTGAATCTCATATTCGCCCACGCATTCACTAATTTAATGTATGGGCTAATGTGCGGCTCGTTAAGTGAACATCTAGTATCTCAGGGTGGGGAAGGCCATTGAGGGTCTAGTTATGGAACAACCCATCTTCAGATCACCCAATGCCTCCCAACCCACTGAAATACCTCATGTTCCCTCCCCTGGGAGCTCACAATTGCCCTGGGGGTCTAGGGAGCCCCACTGAAGCGTCCCTCACTGCAGTCGTACGTAAGGGTGAACAACTACCATGGTGTGGCAACATTCATAATTTCAGGACTTTTTCATAAACACTAGGGGGCGCTTATCATGTAACTTTGTTCGCTAAGGGAACGCTCATAACTCAGGGATTACCTCTAACAGAGTAAAAATTCTAATTTCAACACATATCAACAGATACAAAATTAGCTTATTTTGATTTTGCTGTTACATTTAAAATAAAAATAGTATTCAAGGCAGCTTGAATTAGTATTAGGGTTATTGGAAGATTAATATAGTATGAAATGTCAAGGTTCCTTCTTTTTAGCTAGAATCTACATAGAAAAACCACTGAATTATCAATAGTATATTGATCATTAATCAATTGATACTGATAATAGTTGCAGAAGCAATTACTTTTCAGTAAGCAAAATAATATGAGCAAAGCGCACTAATTTGGATGCTCTCATTTATACCAACTCACTTCTTTCAGTTCCACATCAAGCTTCTTTAGCTCAGTCTGCTCCTTTGGCACAAGATTCCCAACTCCCCAGATCTTAGGAGCATTCTGTAATGGCTGCTGGGCCACTTGCTGTGATCTCTCAGAAGTTTCCCAAACTTTTGGAGGCTGAGATTTTTGGTCATCCTCTTCTCTTATATGCCCCACCCATGGCTTTTCAGGCTGCTGTTTCTTTTGTTCCATCTCCTCTCGGACACGTGCATCCCAAGGCTTCATGGGTTCTGTTTTTTTCAAAGTTTCCCTATTAGTTTGAGACACCCATATTTTTGGCTTTTCCTGGTTTTGTTCCAATCCTCCTTTAGTTTTAGTTATCCAAGTCTTGGGACCTTCTTGCTTTGGTTCCTGCTCTTCTTTCGCTTTTGTTACCCAGGGTTTGGAAGAGGCCTGCTCTTCCCTAACGGGGGCCACCCAAGACTTTGGAGCGTCCTGCTTATGACCATCAACTTCTTGAAGAGGAGATTCCCATGGCTGCGAAAGTTCCAGCTTCTTCTTCCCTTCCTGGTTTACAGATTCTAATGATTTCATGGATTCTGTATTTTGCCTTTTCTGTTTCTCATCCTCAACATCAACCAGCATTTCCCAGGATTTGGGGGGATCACTTTTTGCAGCATGTTCTATTTCCCAGTGTTTGGATCCTTCAGGCTTGACAGCATAGTCTGCTTCTGGCAAATAGCGCCTATTAAGAAACTATGTAGAATAGACCAAAATAAAAACATAACACTTCAGTAGAAAAGCATAAAATTTAGCATAATCTCAATATGCACAGTAGTTGTCATCAGAGAGGCCAATAAACGTCAACCAAAATTGCTAAAGCAACAAGTAAAGATGACAGAATCTCTAGTTTATGAATTACAATAAGGGCATGTCTTTGGGCCAATGAGGACATTTCCAAATTTTAGAGCACATCATGGTACTGGTATAAAACGGCAGTCATTGCAGGAACACATAATGACTTATTCATCCCAAAGTGGATACTGTATATCCAGTCAAAACATATCCACTTACCAGGAGACAAACTGAAGAGGCTGCTGTCAATCACCTAAACTTCTCCCCCCCCTCCTCCAAAATATACTGCCTTCTCCTTTTGCATTTGGGGGAACAGTAAGCAAAGCAACACACTGTAGTAACACATACATTTTTCCAAAAATGTCTATAAAGATGTTAAAAACTAACACTTCGCAGTAAATTGGCTTCCCCTTTAATTTTTTAAATTAAAAAATATATAATAAAGGGAGGTGGCAGGAAGCTATCAAGGGAGGTGTCTGAAAACATTGGTAACTATGGAAACAGTATCCTTTCCAGTCCAAAATTAAGCTGTTCTAATTCTAGCATGTATAGAAACCCACCTAAGAACCAGCTGTTTTGGGTTCAGCAGAAGATAAAAATCTAATAAATCTACAGATTAACAATTTGCCTCTTAAGCAAACCATCTACTTGCAAGTCATTGGTATCTAAAACTGCCATAATCCTGCAGTGTCTCAATCCCATATAAGATAGTATTATTAGGACTACTCACAATAAATTGTTATAACAAATTGCAGTGGAAGAAATGAACTAAGCAGCGTATATAGACAAGTGAAGAATGCATTACTAAATGTATGTATTTTGGTACAGCGTCAGATAGATGTTCATCTTATTCTTAGAAACTACACTGAGGTTATTATTTAACATTATGCATATGATAGTGTATAACACACATTTTACAAATAGTATTGGGACAGTTTTGCTTTTATATTTTTTTGTTTAAATATATCAGGTTTTGAATAGGAAAATGGCAATCAACTGGACAACTGTTTAGCAACTAAAAGGAGAAGCAAGTATCAAAGTATCAAATCATGTAACAATAGACCTAAATCAGATGTTCTTAATCATATTTCCCCAATCTAGTTTGGGACAATTCTTTCAAGGAAAAAATGTTATGTGGGACTTCACCTTTCTGTACTCTAGTATTTCAATCCCCTCATATAATTATTTGTCCCTACCACTTCCCCAAAGCCCACCTCTGATATAACCTCCCAAATGATAAAGAGGAAGTATCCATATAGACCCAAGGAGTGGCCCATCTGCAAAAGGAAAAATATATAGCAAGTATGCCCTTAGTATATTTGTTCAGCCCTTCAGCTGTTCCTTATTAAAAATCTAAAATTAATGGTATAAGGAAATGGAGGTTCAGAAAATGCCTGGTCTCCAATTTGTGAGCCAAAGTCAGCCTGCCAGGCCAAGTCATGCAGACTTCAAATGTTCGTATCTTGCAACTGGTCTAACCCTTTGCCTTTTTCGCTGGCAAGGGTGACAGATGAAACTGGAAGGAGGGGAAATAAATAACACCTTACTTCAAGAATTTCCCAACTCTCTGAAACAGTGCCTACCTTAGACTGTGTTTATTAGTGAATGGGATTTTAACTCCATCATCATGATTTGCTTCATGAGAAGTGGCCCACTAACAAGCTTGTTTTTCAGACTGGCTTGTTTCCCACCCCACCATAATTGCATCTCTAACAAATTGCTAAATTTAAATATCTGCTCAGAGTCGATGCCTTCATAAATTAAGCTCAGACTTACATTCCTATTTTTGGCAATTTAGATTCCCTCTTCCGCATAAAGTTAAAGGAACTGATCAATGTTTTAAAAACACTCAAGGAAACATATGAAAGAAATAAAACATGTTTCCTTTATAACATCTTTATTTATTTGTATCCTGCCTTTATTATTTTTACAAATAACTCAAAATGGCGAACATATCCAGCATACTTGCCTCCAGAAGTTGTGAATGCTCCGACACTGGAAGTTTTTAAGAAGAGATTGGACAACCATTTGTCTGAAATGGTATAGGGTTTTCTGCCTAAGCAGGGGGTTGGACTAGAACAGGGGTCCCCACCTTTTGGGCACCAGGGACCGGTTCCATGGAGAGAGGTTTTTCCGTGGACCGGAGGATGTGTGGTTTTGTGTGCTGCCTGCATCTCGCGGATGGGGCTGCTTGTTTGTGTGGACTGGTTGCTGGCATGCCGCGGCCCGGTACTGGTCCACAGATCAGGGATTGGGGATCCCTGGATTAGAAGACTTCCAAGATTCTTTCCAACTCTGTTATTCTATTCTATTATGTTCTGTTCTATTCTATATCTTCCTCCTTCTATTTTCCACACAACAACTCTGTGAGATGGGTTGGGCTGAGTGAGTGTGACTGGCCAAAAGTCACCCAGTTTGCTTTCATGGCTAAAGCGGGACATGAACTCATAGTCTTCTGCTTTCTAGCCTGGTGCCTTAACCACTTTATTTACACACTTTCCCTTTTGGTCAGCTCAAAAATTATAAATTTAATGTAGTCTATCACAATGATATAAAAGCTTAATTCCTGCTTAGTTTATATACTGAGAAGATAAATAAAACCAAGTCACTTGTTTGGTCAGTTTTTATAGTCAATTTCCAGTCCAGTTATCGCATACGGCAAGTGTAATGGATATTAATCTGAAATATTATTCTTTTAGAACTACTGAGCTGGATTCCTCCAACTATTGGTTAATTTTTTCTTTTACTGATTACAGTCAAATCATGTTCTTGAACAATCTAAGATTGAATTGTCTGCTTTAGCTTCTTAAATAACGTATGCAAGTTTCTTTTAATTAGGATCAGTTAAACCCAACATTTGATCAATAATTTAGAATAAGTACAGTGCTGTATTAACAGATTTTTCAGCATATCCTAGAAGCCTAGTAAATCCAATTGCTAGACATGACCTGGGGCAGGCAGGTTTCTCTGTTAAATCAGAATTCACAACAACTGACCTGTTTCCTAATACTTTTATCCAGTAAAAAAACCCAAGATGGCAGTTAACATAGAAGTAAACGTGACTCTTCTCACCCCCAGTTAAATAACAAGGAAAAGGTTTGCTTGAGAAAATGTATTTGAATCTTCCCAGAAGCAGTAGTTAGCTATGAGGAAAAATGTAAACACACTGTAAGACCTGGGCAGGAATCCAAGCCTCACAGATGTAGTTAAGTAATTTAGAGCAGATCAGAACTTTGATTTTATATTGTACTCTACTTTTATTAGACCTTGCTTTATGGCTCATTTGAGGGGTTTTTTATTGGTATGGATTTCTAATAAGTATTATTTTACAGACATTTTTGGTGCCAGTTTATGTCGTAGACAATTGTAATCTTGTGATGTGCCTCAGAAAAACTTAGGATTCTTCAGAATTACCAAATACTGACTTATGATGGCCTGGTACTTTTTCAAATAATAGAAATAGACATTTTCCATCTTTGACCTTGCTCCTAGAAGTCTACAGGAAGGCAGGAAGGAAAAAACAAGTTGAAATGAATAATTAAAAATTCTTCAAGCAGAGATTTTGAAGAGGTCTTGTATTACGCAAACCTTGCAAAAGTATAATAGATAATATGGTGGACTTACTTCTTGAGGTTGTATTTCAGATTGAACATGCTGCCTTTGAGATTCTGGAAAGAAAAAAAAGCAACTTTAATTAAGTACTTGCACAAGCAAGAACTGTAATTGTGTGAAGTTAATTAACACAATATATTATAGTTTGTTAACAATAATTTGATGAAGACACATTTGGCTCAGTTCACACAATGTATTAAACTAAAATCAATACATTACAGATTAGGACAAGGTATGAACCCAGACTCAAACTTTGGACTGAATGGCTTCAACCAGGATTCTGTTTCCTACTCCAAGTTAGTCACATGCAATATTTCATTTATCTCAGTACAAAGCACACGCATTGTTAACATTGTAGATATAGGTTTGGGGCAACCTTGGTCAAAATGCATGTTTCAGTAAACTTCTAATAGAGCAAAAGTTGACAAAACAAGTTCTGCAGAGTTGAACATACAGTGTTTCCCCAAAAATAAGACCTGGTCTTATGTTTTTTTTTGCCTCCAAATGAGGCACTAGGTCTTATTTTCAGAGGATGTCTTATTTTTCCACATACATAAACCTCATGGCGGCAGCCCATATGTCAGTCGTCCCACTTGTTCTGGGCATCTTTCGCCCACTCGCAGCAGGATGGTGCCGCTGCCATGAGGCTTGGCAGGGGAGGGGGGATCTGCCCCACGTACCCTGCTTACCATGCCACAGGATCCCGTAGCCAGACCTCCCACGCCGCCTTACTTGTACTGCTGTCACTTTCGACCACTCACGGCAGGATGCCCTGTCACGCGTCGTGTGTACCAATGCTGCTGCCATGAAGCTTGGCAGATTCCCCCCAATCAGCACCACATGCCACCTGCTTTTCAACTCCGTCGCATTTGTCCACCACCGCAGAGCTGGAGAGCTTGCCGCATCACTGCCCAGATGCTCTCGCTTCCCCCAAGCATTTCTTCGCTAAGCTGATTTCCAGCTCCGTCAAGTTTCTCCATCGCGTTTCTCTGCCGCTGCATGCAGGGAAACAAAAGAAGTTTGTGGGACTAAAAAAAAAAAAGTTCAATCAGACCTTCCAACGTCGTAAGATCTTTTTTTTTTTTTTGCAAGAAGTCGGAAGGTCTGATTGAACTTTTTTTTTCAGTCCCAAACTTCTTTTGTTACCCTGCATGCAGTGGCGGAGAAACGCAGTGGAGAAAGACGACGGAGCTGGAAAGCAGGTGGCAAGGCAAAGTCCCCAAGGGCACCAGGTACTGAAATGGGCCCATCTCTCTCCAGCAGCTGCCCAGGCCCGCCGAAGGGAAGGCTGGCATCTACTGAAACATAGCGGCATTCCGGCTCTGGTGAGGAAGGGGCAGCCAAGCATGGACGCTGCAGGCAGGATGCCCACTTACTTCAGCACCCTCCCCGACTCCACCTGCCGCTTCGGTGGCTTTGTGGGCAGAGCTGTGAAGGGGGGTTAGTGGCCAAAAGAGCCAGCAGCCTGACTTGGAAGGAGAGTGAAAGGAAAGAGGCAGACAGGTCAACGGGGTATAATCTAGGGCAAGGGTAGGTAACCTTGGCTCTTTTATGACTCGTGGATTTCAACTCCCAGAATTCCTGAGCCAGCCATGGCTGGCTCAGGAATTCTGGGAATTGAAGTCCACGAGTCATAAAAGAACCAAGGTTGCCTACCCGATCTAGGGCTTATTTAGGGGGTAGGGCTTATATTAGGCCCACCCCAAAAATCAAGTTAGGGCTTATTTTCAGGGTAGGTCTTATTTCAGGGAAGCACGGTAGGCTTATTGTTTTTGTGCAAATTCCTACCAACGTTTTATGACTGCTATGTTCCTCACAAATCCAAAAATAAATGATCACAGGTAAACAATGCAATCATTATTAAATTCTGACCATATTCTATCCGTAGAAATTGACAACAATTTCCACAACTTTTCCTCCTTCAATTTCATCCTAACATATAACTTGTAAGTGGCCTAAAGTTATTCTGTGCGCTTTTGTTGCTTAAAACACTTAAACGTGTGTTTTCCCATGCCATAACAACAGACCACACATCTGTGAAGCTTATATCCCTATCTTACAATTCATCTTTATTGAATGAAAACGTTATTACGCAGACAGGGGATAGAGGATCTTTTTCAGATTAATTAAATTACCGTCAAAACCAGTCAGCAATGAAAAGATGTGCTAATCCAATTTAAGTAGGAGAGATACCTTAAGAACTTTTTTATTTAAACAATTTAGTAATGGTTTGCTGTATCTTCTATTTTGGACGCATATGGGAAACCAAGTACTAATTCTAGTTTTTAAAAAAGTTGTTTATTTATTTAAAAAAAATCCCTTTATTATGGTCACTGAAGAAAAAAAATATAATTATGTAATAGAATTTATACATTAATGTATTAATTGGAATACATTAAAATCCAATTAGGAAGAAAAATAAATAGAATTATGAAATACAAATATTAGAGTGCTTAAAAAGGATATATATATATATATATATATATATATATATATATATAGAATGGTTACAATAGTATTAGATTTTTATTTGATGAATTGTTTTAACTCAATAGACATAATCCAGCAAGCATTAGAGTACGTTAGATATGGTATACTGGAAACAGGTCTTGACTCATTCTCTAAAGTTTTACATTTTCGATCAACATACTGTGTAATTTCTAAATATATATTTTCTCCTTTATATTATAAAGAAAGCCTTATTTCTCCTTTTTTAATTTGGTTCTAGAAACTAGTCTGTGCTATTAAAAATTCTATTAAAACTGTTGCAGTGAATCCTACCATAAACAGATGGGCTTTTCAAAGAACAAGATCCTAATTTCCTTACTCCAAGACTCCTGCATTGTTAATTAATTACTTATAGTTATTAATTATGTACCTAATTGGAAAAGTAAATCAAACTGCATGATCAACAGGCCGAGCAGTTTTAGTCCCAAATACTTTATAGCAGTAGCAAAAGTAGCAGTGACTCATCTGTCACAAATTTGTTTCAAGAAGCGAGCTCTCAGTTGAAAAGTAAATAAAATCATGCTATTATCATTATGGTTTGTGGCACAGTTGCCAGATGTTTAGACTTATTATTATCCACTAATTGAGTCCTGCCCAAAGAGCAGATATCCTAGGGATAAACAGGCAAATGTTTGATGGTTTTAAAGGTATTATTGCAGGATGTATTGTTGTTATTATTAATTAGGGGCCACATGACACACTTAATAGCTTACCTTACAAAATAAAAACGGAAAGAAATTATGAAAAAATCCTGATCATTCCTGCTGCATAGTATTCGTGGGACTTTCTATCAATCTAGAAAAATTAAGCTCTGCATGGCTGAAAAGTACTGATAAACCAGAAGATATTTGCTAATAATAATGGGAAGAAAAATAACGTTTGAAAATTAACCTAAACTAATTAACAACCTCTGGGATATTTGCAATCCTAGGTGCCTAAAATTTATCACATACATTTCTAGCTTTACAAGGGCTTTTGAAGATTTAAAAATCCTCAAAGCACCAATCTATGCCAAAAAGTTAGGTACATACCACACTGGCCTAGTTTGGATGGTTGTAAGTTATTTCAAGAAATATGTTAGCACTTTTACCTGGAAATGTAGCCTATCTGCCTGCAAATCAGAAACCTTTATTAGCTAAGAAACTAAGTTACCAGCCTCAAAACAATTAAACCAATTTCAACTTGAAATTTAGTACAATTCAAACTAAATCAGGGGTGTCAAACTCAATTTCATTGAGGGCTGCATCAGCATTGCGGTTGCCCTCAAGGGGCCGGGTGGTGTGGCCAGGGTGGGTGCGGCCTGCTGGGTGGGCGTGGATGGAGTGGGTGTGGCCTACTGGGTGGGTGTGGTCAGCTCTACATTGTTCGCGTCAAGGGTGCCTGTGGGGGCCTGGGCAGGAGTGGGACAGATATGAGGGTTTCTGGCAGAAGGGGTTGGGACCAGGGCAAGTGCCAAGGCATGGTCCACTGGAGGAGCCTCACTATTCCTCTCAGGCCATGCAGGGGGGGCTGGATGGTGGTGCGGGCTGCCCAGAGCCCTGGGCAGCAGAGGTCAAATGCCCAGCCTGGCCCTTGAGCACCCGCGGCACCAAACCCAGCCCCACTTCCTCAAGGCTGCTGCTCAAGGTTCTCCTGGTTCCTCGCTGTTTCCAGACAGCCTTGTGGAGCTAAGACTGAATGCATTTCAGCATAGATGGCCACCATAAAATTGTACATTGGCTTCTGGCTGGCCTGGGCCAAGGCAGAGGGGGCCGTTCCCTCACTGTTTCCAGGATGGCTTCGCAGGCCACATGAAACCACTTCGTGGACTGCATCCAGCCCCCAGGCCTTGTGTTTGACATGTCTGAACTAAATGAATATTGTATGGTTAAAGCTCTTTAATTTGAATTGCAAATATATTATGTGCAAAGGATAGACTCCAACCTATCTCTCTGTTTCTATTAACAAAGACATACTCCTGCAGGTGTCCCTCATGTGAATTTTTACAAAAGGTTATAGGCTAGAAATAAGTTATTGGCTTTTCAGTTGTGTCTCCTTTGAGTCAAATGGGTCTCATGATGACTTCACAAATACTACGTGTCTTGGGAATTTCTGTCCAGACAAGATTAATCATGTAATTTAAGATTTAAATGTATACATTACCAATTTCATTGACAGACTCTGGTTTTGATAACTGTCTGTTTTTTTCAGGCTTTTCCTCTTTCAATTCCTCTTTCTCTGGTTTGTTGCAAGGGTCAGGAATGTTTTCAAAATATCCAGAATCTATCAATTTTGATAACAAATCCTTCAGATGCTTATCTAAAAGGAAAGGTATTCAATATTGAGTGATATTCCTAAAGAATTTTGAAACTGTGACTAGCAGAAGCCACTCATTTTAAAAAATTAATACTTTATGTTAGTGACAAGTATTTTGCAGTTACCTAAAGCAGGATTTCCCTGGTAGCAGTATACCCATTACTGGAAACTCTCACATCCTATACAGACAATGCTAAGCCAGGATTTCAAATCATGCTTTGCTGAATAAGCCATAATGACCTAGTTTCCAATAATGGGTAGATTGCCACATGCGGAGCAAAAAGCAAATAAATCATATTATAGCTTGACAAAATGTGGAATTCAGTGTTAAGCCAAATGAGAACACAAATTAATGAAGACCCTTATATATCCCATGACCATGTTCTCAAGAAAATATACCTTAACACAAGGGTATCAAGCTCAAATTGCTTCACAAATTAATTGTCCTATCTACCACACACAAAGTATAGATGTTAAAACTGATATAAACCACAGGTACTACTAATGATACTATACTACTGAATCCCACAATTCTAATGCAGTCCTCTCTTTTATGTCTGATTAAAAACCTTGCCCTAGTGATCAACATTTTTAAGTCTGGAAACATTCGATTTCAGAGCAACGGAAAGACCAAGCAGTGCAGAAATGCCTTAAGGGCTGGAATAATAGTTGTTATCTCAGTTTTGCCTTTTACCTTAAATCAGATATGTCAAACTCGTGACATCGCGCAACATATTGGGACTGTTTTGCCATTGCCGGCAATGTGGTGGGTGCGGCTTCCGTAAATAGTTACAGCTCTAAAACCAGATCCCATTATAACAACACAGCCTCTTTTTATTAATAGCTACTCACAGGTTGTCCCAACTATTACTTTTTCACTGCCTTCTAGCAGATCCCAGAAACAAAGTGATGATTGCTCCATTTGGTCTTCAATGCTTAAAACAAAAAGAAAGAAACAAAAGTTTTCAAAAAATTAGTTCACAAGTAAGTTTTAACTATTAGGTTGGCTTGGTATTTATTGCAAATTATGTTAGCTGGCTTTTTCTTAGTAAAGTTCGAACAAAGGAGGCAATTGAAAAAAATTCCATATACTTCACACCAGCTAAATACACCAGTCCAATTTCCTGATTTTAGTAAGTTTGCTGCCACCTCAGTAAGAACGGATACTAAACCAAGGCTCCATTTTTTCAGAATTCTTAGAAATAATACATCTTTGCCTGAAATTCCGGTTTTGTATTTGATGGCAATATGATAAAAAAAATCATTTATATATTCCAATCTAAGAATTTCATTGAGCCTAAAATTCTACATTTTAAGGAATATCTTCAAAATACATTTTAGTAGGAAAATCATACTCATATTTCTGTAAAACTAGGCACATCAATCTGAATTTTTTGATTATGAATGTGATTGAAAAATGTTATATCACATAGTTCTAGACCAGACATGTCAAACACAAGGCCCGGGGGCCGGATGCGGCCCGTGAAGTGGTTTCATGTGGCCCGCGAAGCCATCCTGGAAACAGTGAGGGAACGGCCCCTGCTGTCTTGGCCCTGGCCCAGGCCGGCCCGAAGCCAATGTACAATTTTGTGGTGGCCATCTTGGGACTTGCCCCGGTGAACCATGACTTGGCACTTGCCCCGGTCCCACCCCCTTTCTGCAAGAGACCCTCAGATCTGTCCCACTCCTGTCCAGGCCCCCACAGGCACCCTTGACGTGAATGATGTAGAACTGGCCACGCCTACCCAGTAGGCCACACCCACTCCATCCACACCCACCCAATAGGCTGCACCCACCCTGGCCACACCCACCCGGCCCCCCAAGGGCAACCTCAATGCTGATGCGGCCCTCAGTGAAATTGAGTTTGACACCCCTGTTCTAGACTGAATAGGTTAAAACAGCATCTAAGAGTAACAAACTGGTCATAATAGACCACATATTATTAAAATAAATTTGTTTAATTTGGTACTGTATGAAATTTCCTTGTCAAGGCAACTGAGTGCGTATGGGCACCCTGTGTAGTCTTAAGGTATGTATTATACCAGAATTATGCAGGTTGTCCTCATACAGGTTTGAAAGGTTAAGTTAATCAAAACCCACTGTCCACTAAAATCTACTTGTTGCTCAAGGTGATGCTGTTATACTCCAAGCATGGCAAGCTAAGAGCAAATAACCACTTTTTTTGCTTGATGCAGTTATGTCACACAGAAGGAGAAGTGAGGCAAAAAATACACAAAGGAAACATTTCATTTCTCTTTGACAAGGAAAAAAACTATGTCATGGACTACATCCTGAAGGGGTTCCTCAAAACTGAATCCAGAAACAAGACAAACCACCAATAGTTTAAAACCGAATTTTCAATATGCTATTGCAAGTTTTATTTGATTTAAAGGTAAAGTAAGAAAAGTTACCTAACAGTTTCATTTCTTCCTGAACATGTCAATTTTGCAAACTTAATGAGGTAGTCTAATTCTTTAGAAGGCAAGTATATTGCACCATTCAAGCCACTTCTGAAGTCTTCCTGCACATGCTCTTGAGTGAAATTCTGCAGCACATACTGGACCTGCAGTATTGTGCGGAGCTTTTTCTTCTCTGCTTCAAGCTTCATTAAGGTTTCCCTTCGTTGCGCTTTCCGCTGTACTTTTAATAGCTGTATCAATGTGAGGAAGAGATTGGCAGTGGGTTCACAAATGGTCTAAACAATGGACAGACTGCAGCTCAGAAAAATACCTTCAGTCAATGATTATTTTAATCACATTTATGAGGAACTTCCCAAGTTCCACATTGCAAGCTTTTACAAACACCAATGCCTAAAATGCAAGAAATTTAATTATCAGAATAATATCCTATATCAAAGCAATATGGGCCATATCATGTACGTTTCTTTTGACTGTTTGTAGCTAAAGGTAGTCCTTGACGTACGGCCACAATTGAACCCCAAATTTCTGTTAAGTGAGACATTTGTTAAGTGAGTTTTACCCCATTTTACAGTTGTCATTGTTGTAAAGTGAATCACTACAGTTGATAAGTTAGTAACACACTTGTTAAATGAATCTGGCTTCCCCGTTGACTTTGCTTGTCAGGAGATCGCAAAAGGTAATCATATGACCTTGGGACACAATAATGGTCATAAATATGAACCAGTTGCCAAGCATCTGAATTTTGATCACATGATCATGGGGATGCTGCAAAGGTTGCAACTGTGAAAAATGGTCATAAGTCACATTTTTCAATGCCACTGTAACTTTGAATGGTCACTAAATGAACCATTGTAAGTTGAGGGGATGGACATGTCATTTTGTAGGATGTATAGTACTGACCAGTCTTCGTCGAAGAGACGGTACCTTTTCCGTATTAAGTTCAGATACCTATAGAATCGTTACCCTTTTTTATATAAATTAAGGAGTGTGTAAAAGATTACTTAGTTGAATAAAGATGTGTTAATATACCAGAGAGATGAGTGAAGAACTGAATCAGGTCTTAATGTCTTCTGAAGTTCTTTAGCAAACTCCAAGTTATGTATGACTTCTTCATATTTTTCAACAGCTTCCTGCAATTAGTCATAATTTTTATTCATTTAAAAATGCATCTAGGTTTACTGAGATGAGTCTTGAGGCACCTCAAATAAATGTGTATGTTTTGGGTGGATTAAAACACTAACCTGATTTTACTATGCAAAGTGCAGATATTAAAACAAAATGTTTTCTGCCCCAGACTTACACTCAAAGTGAAACACGTGAAAAATCAACCAATATTAAGATATTTGGTCAGGATTTATTTGCTTTTACAGCATTCTGGCTAATTTTAAACAAGCATTCTATTTTTCATACTGATCAGAATAATCAATAATACTGATCTTCACATTTTGATTTGGACAAGATTTATATTTTAAAACATGATTTTTTTTGATCAATAAAGTTTTCACATCATGTTAAAGTGTTGAAAGCCCCCTCCCCAGCAGTTATGACATTTTTAACTTGAAAGATGACTTTGGCTTACTTTTATAAAAATAAACTTAAATAAGCAATAATCATTAAGTCTTAATGAGGTTGAACCAACATTTTAAGAATTATTGACATTTGTGACTATTTAAATAAAAGAGATTGTTGAGAGATACTCACATGAACATAGATTTGTTGTAAACACAGCATTAAGAGTATACACCACATATAAAATTTATAAATAACTTTATAATAAAATTTTGTTAAGTGAAACAAAGTATTAAAAATTAACTGCCATCTTTTCAATGGACTATAATGCAGTTTAAAACATTATTATTATTATTATTATTATTATTATTATTATTATTATTATTATTATTATTATTATTATTTCTATTTGTAGAGTGGTAGATATTTCGAAGGGGTCCCTTAAATGCATTAGAATATTACAATAATTGATTTCCTCCATTTTTTTATATTGAACACATGATTATTACAGCAGCAATTCTAATTTATTTCTTTATTCCTCCTTATGCATTATAACTTTTCTGTGTTTTTATTTACCAATTTCTACATTGCCTCATAGTGGCTTAAAATAGAAGATATTTAAATATTTAACTTAATAATAGTAATTTCCACAACAGGAACCTGGAATAATGCAAATTGGTTTGCATGTCTAAATTGGATCATTGCTATTAAAATATGCTTTTGTAATTTTAGCAATAAGCAAATACAATCCCAAGAAATACTAACCCAAACTTTCTAATTCATCTTTATACCTCAGTTCTAGATCAGCCACAACTCTTCATTATGCCACAGTACATGAAACAAAACTTTAAATTATTCAATCTCTTTGTTTTTGCCAATATCACTATTATGAATTCAAAATAGACTTTGCATGGCCTAGTTGGCATCAAGTTCCAACTATTTAAACAGAACCCTTGTAAAAGAAGAATTAAACTCTAAAGCATGTTGTCCAATATTTTGGCTAGTCTATGCCACATTGAGTGAAGAAGATTGTTTTGGATCACATATAAAATGTATAACATAATTAATATAAATAACATTTCCTTTTTTATATTATTATCTTGTGGGGCTGCATTACTAGCTGTCCAGGACCACATGCAAGTAGGATACCTCTGCATGTAAACAATTAAGAAAATATCAACTATATAATATTTTTAAGACAATATACTATAAAATATCACAGTGTTTTATTTGCACGAATTACATGAGCAAGTATGATCTATCATATCATTCCTTCTAAAATCATTTAAAGTACTTCAAATGCCACTCAGAAAACCTTTAGCACAAGTTTCCTCTTACCAAAACATTAATTCTGTCCCACACGGAATTCTCCAAATGTCATCACATTTGATTACTTTTTGCTGTTCTATCTGAGGAACTTTAGGAGCCGTGGTCCCAATACAACTGAAGGCTCCCAGATTGTAATAGTCTGCATTATGGTACTATTCAAAAGATCATGGCAATTGATTTTGCTAATGCATACACATTAACCAAATTTGTTCAAGTATCTTAAATTTTGAAATCTCTTGAAACACCCAGAAACATATTATTTGGTTACCGTATATTGCAAGGTACTCAGACGTTATGGTTTGCACAAACATGTTAAGTTTAATGTTGTTGGCTAGTTTGTTGTTTAGCATATTGTTTGAACCCAGTACCACTACTTTATCCCTTTATCAAGTAGAATACAACAAGCCAAGGTTAAGTAAATTATAGGTTATCAATGGGGTGGGGAACTTGAATCATGCAGACTTTCACTGAAAGGAGCATATTTCATTTCTTGGAAGCCTTTCATTCCCATTAGTGTCAAACTTGATTTCATTTTATCAAAACCTATATTTTCTGCTAAGTCTTTAAAAAAATTCTTCAAGAATCTTCCTATATACACTCAGTGTCTAAAGTTAAGCAGGAATTTAGTCTAGCTAGCTAGATATATGCACATGTGGCATTCCCACCAAGTGCCATTTAACTGATCAAGAATGGGTATAAAAATGTTTATAAAACTGTAAAAATCAGAGATAAAAACAGAAATCTTACCAACTGATCTTGATTAAGGACTTCCCCCCTTTTCAGGCGATCCCTATAGTCTTCTAACTTGAACTGCAAACATAAGTCAAACAAGTGAAGTATGAACAAGTTTTTTCTTCAGACACAGGCCAAACTTGAACCACACAATCATTAATTGCAACCTTCATTGCTATGTATCAATATAAAATCTTAAGAAAATATACCAGATATTTAAGTACACTGCATTAGGCATTAATGAAACAATAAATCAAAAAATACCCTTTATAATTCATTGCTGTAGTCCAAGCTCTATAAAGGTGATTGCAAACAGAGCTAATATGACCTAGCATTTCTCTAAACAGTGTTTTAGGGCTGGTTCATGAATAAAAATGTTAGAACATCAAAAGCACCGTGATTAGAGATAATATATATTTATAATTAAAAACTATAACCTTTTCACATATTTAAACTCAAATCTCTTGCAGCTGTATTGTAAAGCCATCTTTCAACAGAAAGAAAGGCACTAATGAAGCATGAAGTTATTTCCAGTCAAGGCAGGTTTCATTATACTGACAGCACAAAAATTACACAGTAATTCAATGTAACAACTTATACTTTTTATTACAAGGGACAGTTGTGTAATAAAGGACACAGTAAATAAATATGTATGCCATATCTACTTAAAAGCCATTCCTCTGTAGCCACAAAGCTATCCTAAAATTAAATGTTAAGCCCATTATAAAATTTCTTTTAAAAGCTGCAATTATCTAAAGAAAAGTAACTACCCATACACTTGTTTGGGGCCAATAGAAAGGGCAAATTATTTTTTTTATAAGCAGTAAATATAGATTACTTCCCCTGAGCACTTTGCTTTACAAATCTATAAAAAGTGATAGTCATAAGCTGCCTTTGCCTTATGCAATTATGGTCTTACCGCATTATTTCTTGCACTCTGTTAGTTTAGAAAATATACCTACCTTCTTTTTCTCAATATTCCTGATTTTGTGTTTCAAGCAGATAAGTCCATTATCAATGTAAGTCTCGTATGCCTGAGAAGCTGTAGCTGCAGAATTCAAAGCTGCCTGCAGGGGGCTCATGGGAGGCTGGTTATCCCCTCGAGGACCTTGGGTCACCTGCTGCTTATCTGGCTTCATGCTCTTCTCTTCCCCTTCCTCAGAGTGGCATGAAGGTGAAGGGCGGCGAAGTGGAGACTGTGAAAGCTGCACCATTGAAACGGCTAGGGCTGCAAAAGAAACCGGTACTGATTAGCTGCTCCCTCCTCACAACCTCTTTAAAGCAGCTGCCTAAATATGTGAGCGCAATACTCCCTCATCTAGACGACATATATGACGTTACGATTTCTACAAAGGTCTTGGTGTCTTGAAAGTTGCGTGTCGGATAAAAGAGGAAATTTACACCTTACGTCCGTAGTAAATCTTACGAGTTCCTATGGTTGATGTCATAAAGTTACAATTCCTTAACGTCTGAAATATCGAAGAATTAGTCTCAGGATCTTCTTGGTGCATTCTTCCCTTTTAAATTTCTCCTGACTTGCTGTTATTGCCCTAGTAGAGCGCTAACAGCCATATCCACAATTCCCACCAAGCCCAAAACACAAGATTTGTTTCATATACAATTCCAAATGCTTCTTTCTTTAAAACTCCAAAGAGGTATTTAAGACGCCTGTAATGTAGGCTTCTTGTCACATGCGCTAAAAAACCAGGATCTGGAATGAAATGTTAGCAGCAACCTATAGAGAGACAGAGAGGGGAGAGAAAGCAGCAAAATCTCTGCCCTTCCTTTCTTCTGATGACCAGGGAGGCGTAGAATAATTACTATTGGCTATGCTAATTACTAATGATGACAGTTAACACATAAGGTAGAACAAGGCTACACTGCACCAGCCTCCCTTGAAATAAAATACAAACTTCCAAAGGGATAGGAGCCCTCCCATGCAGAAGAAACAGATCTTGGAGTACCTTTGTAGGCATGTGTGTGCATGCTTCTGGTATATGTGTACATACACACATCCACACACAGTGTGTAAGTGTGCGTGCTTTTGAAGATTATACATTTTACAAATGTTATAGCAACATCCAGTGGAACGATGAGAGGAGGAATAAAAGGTAAAGAAATCAGTATTTTTTCCTCTTTCCAAGGAGAAACAAGCACTCCCTTACTCTAAGGTAATTAAAGGACTGCAACCCCACAACCCCATCCAAAGCTTACTAGGGACTCTCAAAGGTAAGTTCTCCAAAGCAGCAGCAGCAGTCCAATTCCCAGGAAAAAAAAAAGGGGGGGAGACACAATTCGCAGCCCACCTCCCCTGTTTTTGAAAGCAGGTAAGGGCAAAAGAGAAGCCAGCAAAAGTTCCATCTCTGTCAGGGTCAGAAAAGAAGGGTCTCCCCCTCAGTGCCCGCAGCCAGCTTGGCGGGGACTAGTGACGAGGCAGCGCTGGGTCATCCTCCGCTCTAAGCCGTCCATGTTGGCGGACCGGAGCTCCCGAGACATCCTTCGTAGAATTGCGACCGTGACAGGGCTTGTCTCGCTTTCCCTCAACATCCTTCGGTCAAGGCTCCGCGCTCCATCGGCACCACATCCAGAGCGGTCCCTCATACCCGGCGTCCCGTCCCATCCCATCCCGCCCCGCCCCCTCCCCATCAACTCACCTCAGCAGCCAAAGCAGCTCAAGCCCGCCCGCCCGTCCGCATCCCCGCTTATAAACCCTACGCCCCCGGAGCTACGAAAGGGGCGGGGCCTCCGCGGCAGGTCAGCCGACGACTGTCCAATCACCACCCGGCTTCGCCCTCCCTGTTCCACCCCGGCAACCGCATGGCCTGCTTCTCCGGCGTTCGGGGCTTCGCCACGTGACTGGCCGGACCGTTAACCGGGGGGGGGGGAGAGGGAGGAGCGCAGGAATACCGGCTTCTAATCGCGCTGATGGAAATTCGGCGCTGCGGTTCTTAATGGGTCCGATGCGGTTTTAATCGAAGAAAGGAAGAGGTTGCAAAGCGAGACAGACCCGCTCCCGCCAAGTTAGGTTAGGGAAACCATCGTTGGCTGGGTCGGCGCAACCCAGCGAACAGCGGTTTGCAAAAACAGCGCGGCGTGCAGAAGCGATGAGCCAGCAGACCGTAGTTTAGCTTCTGCTCGTCCGGATGTGTTAACGCGTGGAAGCCGGCAACGTCATTCGTCTCGCGTCTCATGAGAGGAAAGGAAGCCGGCCACATTCAGGGGTGCGCCCAAAAAAAAAAAAAAAAAAAAGGCAGTTTTGGGCGAACTGAATTGGGCTTGCACTATGAATAAGCTTGGCCCTCATTTGTATCTAAGTGAGAGTTCAAAAAAACCCAAACCATTCCTTTATAGCATTATATATTATATTATATATATATTATATATATGTATTGTACAATTCTTGCTTAATTTTCCCCCCCACATAAGGAACCTTGAGGGGCAATTTTTTTTTCTTCAGAGAACCAGCTCTAAAAGAATTGTAACATGTTTTTGCCAAGGAACAAGCTGGCAAATATGCTCTTATATTCAGATTCGTACAAACAGAAAAGCAATGTAAATAGTCACTAGAAAGAATATTTGAAAATACAAGGATTAAGTCTTTAATTTAGATGCGTCTCGTGCATTCTCCCCAAATACTATTTTCCAGGAGTCATGAATCCTCTTCTTATATTTTATAATTGCAATTTAATTAAAATTAATTTTTTATTTTTACATTTTTAAGGATTACTAGTTCACAATTTCAGAGGTAGAGTTTCTACCGATATTAGAGTAATGTAACCAGAAATTAAAAAGCATTAAAATGTGACAATTGTCTCATTTCAATGTTTTTATGGAATTTAATTTATTTTTTAATTCCTATCCCAGTTAAACATTCCAAATTGTTGTAGAAAGACTATATTCTAATTCCCCTTGAAAAAGCCTGTGGTACTTCAGTTTGTACATAACAGCCCATCTCTAGAAACAAATACTTACCCAAGAGCCATGAAGTAATGTTCCAGATAAGAGATGCCAAGTTTTGAGCAAAATATAAAAGTAGAAAGACACGTAGAATTGCTTCTAGCTAGCTTCTACCTACCTGCCCAGCCTACATGGTTTTTACTTCTTTGGGAGCAAGGAGGAAAAGAATGGAGAAACCAGCTGAGAGGAGGGAGTTAATAAAAGATTAGGGGAGGAAGGGAGGGGTTTTCAGGATAAGGTCTCTACTGAAAAGAAGCCCATTTCCTTGTGGTTGCTAATCTGCATCTACTTATTCCCAGAAAACCTAAGATTTTTCAGACACTGAAGCTGATTAGACTTTGCTGAATATTTGTGATAACCTGAAATCTTGGCTGGCTAATTATTGCTTTTTGATTGTAAATCTTTGCAAGGAATACTTAACAATACTTACAAAGTCTAGGTTCTATCTGGTTCAGTAAAATGCAGTGGTTTGTAGTTTCGTTTAGCGTAATATGTAATCTCTCTCTCCCACCAAACAGTTGAAAGAATTGATAGTGGTATTGAACGTACTAATTTTAATTTTTAATACAGTAAATATTGATAAACATCCAAATAAACAAATCTCATTTGGTGTCCATAATTTATAATAGTGGGAAAGGGTCCTGAGAGAAAAATGTTTTAAGAAAAACAATGCTAAACTTTTTAAAATTAAAACTCCTATTTATCTTGTTTTTAAACAGCTAATCTTTCTATAATCTCAACTCAGGAGTTGTTGGGGTTTTGTTTTTTGTTTTTGGACAACATAGCATGGAAAGATTGTTCTCAAATGAGTATTTGAAATTCCCTTAGTTATATTCCCCTTTTTGAATTGATGCTGGAGTCTAGTGGAAAATCTGTTTGCATTTGAAGAGTTATCAGCCTGAGGGTCCCAAGGAACTGCAGAGATTTTGCAATGGCTCCCTTACTGTGGTTAATACCATATTCTCTTGCTTTGTGTGCCCTTTTTATACTTACGTTAAATTGTTTGTTTTTATGTATTTATTCCTTTTTAATTAATTGTGGTACGCCACCCAGAGTCAATTTAATGTGAGAAGTGTGACTATACAAATATAATAAATAAAAATAAAGATACAAAAAATGCAGCATTCAACACTGTACTTATATATTGGTAGTGAGTCTCATTAGAATCTGAATCATATTAAAGATGGTTCTGATTAGCTGTTTTGATGACTATTGGATAACTTACAACACAGTAAAGAACAAGCAATGGTTTATTTAGGTAACTCAATTTGTAGGGCAGGGGTGTCAACTGCCGGCCCCTGGGCTGGTTGCATCATGCGGAGGCCGTGCCTCTGGCAATGCAAAAAAAGTTGCGATACTTCGCAACACATCACGTGATGTGGTGAGTTTGACACCCATGTTGTAGGGTTTTTTCCTTCCTATTTTAAATTAGATCCTTTATTTGTTATTTTGTTGTAAAGAAATATCCATTTTGATATTTGCTTCCTGAGTCCATAGAATATTTATCAGAATCATAAATGTTCTTGTTTACATTTCTAATTATTTGAAATGTATCAAAAGGAGACTACTTCCCTGTTTTGTTTTGTTTTTAATTGAGGCCTCCTTCCATTCATAGAACATCCTAAAGCAGTATATGTGAGACTGCAAATCTGCAATGATGTAACAACAATTACACTATTGGAGAAAAGACAGATCTATTCATTGAGAAAACAAATTAGTCCTTTAAAAATGAATAAATGAAGTTTGGAAGCATCTTTTTGAAAAGAATTATTTGCAATTATAACATGAATTATTTGCTATGCCTCTGCTGCAGTAAATAAAAGAGATTACAATTACAGTGTTAATTGTATGTTAATAGAATTAACTAATTTGTGCCCCACAAATTAAGAACCAAGGTAACCCTAATTAAATTAGTCAAGTTGTAGGGCTGCAGCCTTTCCTTCTTTGTTAAAGAACTAAGATTAATATATCTCTTTTAAATTTTGCATTGCGTGATAGTAAAACATAAAATAGGATAAAAAAATTATTTGTTTATTAATTCAACTATCCCAGTTTTCTGTACATGACATTTGAACCCAAACAGGTTGGATATTCATAACATACAGTACTATCCTAAATTGGCTAAACTGTGGTTAGGCCTGTTGTGTGAACACAAGCTACAGTGTAATCTCCTGTATAAGTGAACTTGTACCTTATGAGTTTCTTGGCCATTTGTTTTTAAGAATCTTTTAATTTAACGGATAATGTTGATACTTCATTTTAGTTAGTAAGTTTGTATGCTTTATCTTCTATTAATTTTGTTCTAAAATGGAGAGAGGAATAATTAGAAAAATAGGATATTTAATACCAATATATCAAATATCTATTTAGATATTTTATAATATCCAAATTTGGTTTTGCCACAATACTATTGCAAGTTATTGGCAAATTGGATTGTGGTCTTTAATCATATTCCAAAACCTCATATGATTTCCCTCACATTTAATAAAATTATCCATTGTTACTTTAAAAAATATGTCTGGCTAGAAATTGCAATTACTTTTTATTATAAAAGCTTAGTATGGCTATCATATAAGTTAACCATTTTTAACATTGATGAGAAAACCACACTAAAGCTATAATCATATATTATGGTTCTTGAAAATAAATTGTTAATCATGGTTGTTTTTTGTTTGTTTTAAGTAAACATGAATATATTGTGTGTGAATATTCATAACTAGGCAGCCATTTGGTTAAGAGAGTTACAAGTTTGAATACAATCATTGAACTAAAATGATTATAAATTTATTTTCTGCATCAGGTATTAATGTAGTCATAACAGAACTTAAGGCCAATAATAGAGAAAATTATGCTAATTTGTCTGTTGACCGTCTTTCTAAACAGCTTACAAATTGCTAATCTATATGGATAGTCACTTTTGTTACTGGGATTACAATGAATTTGAACCTTTGCCCTCTGCATAATTATCACCATTATTTGAATATGTAGAAGTGAAGTAAGAATTCTATACTTTTGTGAGGTGGTAAAAAATGTTTTTTTCCCCTCATTGTTGCACTTTCTTTAATTATTCATTATTTTCATAGAAATTGCAAACCATATGATTTACCACTTCACAAAAGTAGGAAATTCTCTTTGCTCAAAAACTTGTTTTGTCAACATAAAAACGCAATAAACAATGAGGCAAGCTTTACCATCATATCTAATTCTGTCAAAAAATGAAGAAGTGCGGGCATTTTGCTTTTTTATTTAAATAATGGTACCTAGTGCTGCAACATATTCACCTATTTGTAGCCTATCTTGTGTTCTGTTAAACTTGAAAATATTAAACTTTAATTCCTGTATTTGAATGCTGAATGGGAAGTAAAAAAGCTGCCATCCACTAGCTCTAAAGAGTAGAATTAATTAGGCACAGCCAATCTAGCATTTTAAGAAGACTAATACCAAAACATCTGCATCCTTTTGTTTAAAATTACGCTATCTTGAAAATATCTGCCATGCATTCACAAATTATAGTCAGAACTTTGGCTGAAATTTGCATGGTAGTTTATTAAAGGACAAAATCTTCACATTTCCACTTTTTTTAAAAAAAAAATCAGGACTACTTTTTAATCATTCGTTTGATCAAGGAATTATATTTTCCATTTTAACTATTCTGTGACATCCACATTCAAACAGCAATGAATGCTATATATTGCTTTATGAATGAGTTGTCAGAGAAGAGAATTATCAGTCTGATGTACCTTTGTCAAATAGTACCAGTAAAAAAAAGTTCTACATGCCTTATATTTGTAGGAGCTATCTTCCTATTTTGCTGTATAATGGAGGCCTGCCAAAAGAGAATGCTGCTGCATTTGCAAAACTGTCCAGCACTTACTCAGAACAAGCGTGACAGAGGCCTACATTGTCAGGAGTACAAAGAACAGCTTGAACATCATTATATTGTTTTTCCAGGAGGAATTAGAAAATACAACTGTGAGTTTCCCTTTGTTAATCTTCTCGGTCTTTGCCTTACAAAAGTTCTAGTTGCCATTCAGTTCTGGGTCAGCATCTCGAACTAGTCCTACAAAGCTTAATCCTAACTTGTAAAGTGACAATATAAAGATCTTTCCAATGGCATTTATGTATATGCTCAGTATTATTTAGCAGTAAAATACTTTTTTTAGTCATTATTCTTCAGTGTAAATAATAAAAAGTGGAGTGAATTTGATGAGTGTCTGAATATAAGGTAGCTATGATGCAATTGCAAAACAAGGAAATACACCCCTAGACGGCATCAACTGAAGTAAAGAATGGACAAACTGTAACATGTTCAGAGGAAAGCAATCAACCACAAAAAACCTGGAAGGAAAAAAATTATGAGGAATTTCCTAACTGTAAATGCTGTTCAGTAATGGAACAGACTGCCTTCTTTATTATACATATTTAAGCAACAGTTGGATATCCATGTGTCAGGAATAATTAAGTAAAAAAAATTCTGCCTGAGCAGTATGTTAATCAAGATGGTCTCCAAGGTCCTTTCCAATCTTTACCTTCTATGATTCTATGAAAACCAGGTAAATTATACTTCCCGTTAGTGCAATAAGTAAATTCAGCAAGTATGGTTTCTTCAATGAACTATAGATAAGGAAGCCATGTTTATTACCCAGTAAAGTATCTTTTTGGGGAGTTAAAAATAATTACATGTCTATGCCACCTTTTTTTTTAGAAGGTTAAATATGTGCAAGATAATTTATTTCTCACTCTCCCCCAACCATCTTGAAAATACTTATTCTCACTTTTTCTTAATTTTAGAAATGTGTAAAATTCTTCACATCCACTCATCCCTGCCTTTGGTAATTGTATACCTACGCAGAAAAATGAATTTCAACGAGTGCCCTACAGCTTTGGACCTCATGTCTGTCTAGCCCATCCATCCCTAATATGGTACATTCTGGACATGTTGGACTTCAGCTCTTATGATTCTGTTTGCTGCTCTGGCTGACAATAATGACAGCTGAAATCTAACCTTTCTGGACTACATCCAGTTGACAAATTTAGCTCTTCCATCCTTTTACTATTCTCTGTTGAAATACACATTTATTGGCACAATGTTTAAGATTTAGGATTTTACTAGCTTTTAGTTGCTCTTTTTTACTTGCCATCTTTTTATGGTATTGCTGTTTAATGGTATTACTGTTTAATAGTTTTTACTGGATACATTTCTTAATCGTTTAATATGGATTCTATGTGTTGCAAAGACGATGAAGCTACCTTGAGAACATTTGCCAAAAAGATAGTAATCTTCTCGTTGAAGTAGGCGGCGGGAATTGGTGGTGACACTTTTTTTAGCTTTTTAGAATTGGTTCCAAATTCCCCCAGAAGTTCTTCCACTTTGAACCAAGCACGGATATGCAATCATTGGGTTTTCTTTTGTTAAATAATATTCAATAAGTAACTAGCAACCACTTAATTGATCCAGTTTATGTATTTGAAACCCCCCCCCCAGATAGCAGCAAAGACTTATTTCAATATATGACTTTTTTCCCATCTTTGCTTGTGAATACAATGGCCAGTTTGTCTTGTTTGTGGTGAGACAAGCCAAGACAGAGAAAAAGGAAATATTTCATTCTCTGTCACCTAAACATAGAAGGATCTTTTGAAAGGAGAATGTACCACACTGGCTGTTCATTAGCAGCAGCAGATGCCTTTTGCTGCATCCTTCAAATTGGAGCATTACCTAGAAATGATAGCTTAATGAAAATACTAAGAATGTTCTGAAAATAAAATATTTGTCCTTGAAATGATTTCATGGAATTGTTTTATGACAGTATTATCTCTTCTTTTTCTGAATGTCTTTTAAAGTGTTACTAGACAACCTGTGACCCATTTACCCATCGATTCAGAGATATTTCTTTATCCGATTCCTCAATGTCTTCATAATGACAGAGTTTGTAATGTATTGTTTCCACTGGAAAATTTGTGATCCATTCAGAGATTTATCTGCCTTGAAAATAGCCCATGCTGAACTGTATAGTACAATGAAACATCAAAATGTCTTACGATAATTTGTATTTTGTCATAAACTGTTTTATAATTTTTATATTATAAATTGTTTTATAAAATGTGCCAAATTCTACAGGGGTCATACCATTGTGTAAATTAGCGCACTTGAGATATTTTGGTTTCAAAAATGTTGCCCTATGGTGCACCATTTCATCCAGGTAAGGTTTCAATAATCAAAAGTTTTAGTAAGTATATAGATTTAAGGAGAGGTTACATTGGCTTTTTGGTTGTCAAGTGTCCACTCAGTGGATCTAAAACTTTGCTCTTTAAAGTCTTTAGGAAAACCAAGAGTTCACAGGATAGTTACCTGTCTGAATTCTCAAAATGGGCATAAATATGTTCTTACCTCTTTGAAAATTAAATGAAAGGCAGGTGTTCTAATTCAGAGAATGTATTATAATCCAGTTGGTTATAGGTTATAATCCAAAGAGCCCTAAAATAAATTGTCTCAATAATGCCTATATTTGCCTCAGCAAGGCATTATTAGGGAGATGGAGAAAACCATCAAATGGGATTTACATCCCATAACTGGCCCTTTCTTAAGCACTAATATGCCTCTCGCTTTATCTCTGACAATGCAATTTCTTAGCTATTAGATGAAAATCCTTTTGCATGGAATTGGTTTTAGCACCCTAATGGCAGAGAGACAGAGTGCAACACTGTTGATATTTTTTTCTCAATTTTATTTTATTCAGAAGATTAAAATACAAAATCCAAAAGAAAAAAAATTAACAAAGACAAAATTAGACAATAACACTAAAATGTGTATTAAAAAGAACAAAAAAACCTCATATTATCCCCCTAGTTGAACACTGACAAATCTATTGCCACAATAATAGCTTTTCCCCCTTGCAAAACAGGTTCAAAATTTATAAGATTCTGCGTCTATTTGCAACCCAATTGACCTGTCATACATTACATATATGAAAGAAAAATAGTTAATAGGTTAAAAAACAGCACAGATAAAGTTCAAGGCATTTTGTTAACAGTCTGTTATTGTGATTTACTTGTAGAAAGCCTGCATGGTTTCTTATTTACCCACAAATCATCCCAATCATTATCTCTGATCTGTTCAGGATGAAATACCCTCAATTGGCTCTTAATAATGATACCTTTCCTTAGGTTTTTAATTGGGAACTTTCCCAACAATTGTATCTCATTTTCAAAATTTATAAATCTCTTTTGTAAATATCTCTGCAACACCCATCATTGAAAAATTCTCCTTAAATCACAGCATTCCTCTTACAAGAAAGTTCAGTCCATCCTTCATCAATTCCATTACCTCAGAATTTTTTATTCATATTCTTTTCAATCTTTTCTGGCAGATCCATAATTTTTTCACATCAGACAGCAAAAATCAGGTTCCAATTCATCAAGTTGCAAACCAAGTCTATTATTTCCTGCTTTTGGATATCATCTTGAGTTTGCACAACTGCTATTGACTCCTCAATTTTTTTTTACATTTTTAAATAAAACCAGTTACATTCTTTTTTCAAATGCTTTCCATAAAATTTTATCTCCTTTAGAAACAGTTGAGAATCACACTGTTCATCCTTCAAGAACAAGAGAAACAGATAAGTCATAGCCCAGCGTCCATAAGGGAAAGGTCCCCCTAAGGGATTAAAGAAAGGGAAAATTTCCCATCAAAATTTTAAAAAATAAATATCAAAGCTCTTTTCAAAAAAACTAGAAAAAAAATGCAATATAATCCTACATAAATGTAAGTCCAATTGGATGATTTCACTGCCATAAGAAATATATTAACCTTACGGCTAAAGTGAAAATAATTTAGAATTTAACAGTAAACAGTAAAAGAACAGAAAAAGTGTTGTAAAAGTGCAGCAAGGAGTTATAAAAGAGGCCAGAAGCCAATTAGTCATAAATCAAGACATAGTAAAGCTTCAAAAGATGCAATTAAAATCCAGATGTGATTAAAACACACAGACACATACACACATACATACAAATAACTGAAGGAAATGTTGGCAAGAGGTCAGACCTTCCCATCCGAGCTCCTTACCAAGAACTGCGGCCATCAAGACCCCCCCTCTTCTCCAGGGGGCACGATCATCTGAAGATTGTCTTGTGTCCTTCCTAGTCTCCCCTTAAAAAACAGGGAGCAGACCCACCTAGTCTCCCCTTAAAAACGGGGAGCAGACCCACCAAATAGTCAGCTTAGGTGGCAAAATCAGCTCATCAGCAGCAGGAGAAAAAGAATTGCCCGTCGTTCAGCACGCCATCTTGGGGGAGGAGTTCCCTGTTAATATTTTTTGATCTTTTGGCAACTTTTGATAGCATTCACCATGGTACAATGGAACTATTGTAGAAATAAGGGAAATGATTAAATATATGATCAGAGAGTAATCATATCAATTGCATTTATTTTTAATTATGTAATTAAATAACTGGGGCAGGGTGGCTCAGCAGTCAAAGACACGGAGCTTGTCTGCTGGAAAGCTGACAGTATGGGTTCAAGACCTGAGCGCTGCATAATGGGATGAGCTTCCGTTACTTGCCCCAACTCCTGTGCACCTAGCAGTTTGAAAGCATGCAAATTCAAGTAGATAAATAGGTACCACTTTGGTGGGATGGTTAACAGCGTTCTATGCACCTCAGTGTATAGTCATACTGGCCACATGACCATGGAAATGTCTTTGGCTAAGAAATGGAGATGAGCACCGCCCGCTACAATCAGGCACACCTGGAAAGGGGAAACCTTTACCTTTAATTAAATAACACCACTGTTTTTATAATTTACCTTATTTGGATTGACAGCTGTATGTCAAATGCTATGCAGTTGTTTGATTGCAACAGATTTAATGTGGATTTAAAGGGTGGGGATACTTAAGGAATATTGCATTTATTTTATATAGAACTTCATAAACCATAAGGACTAAGCACATACAAATTATGGAATTTACTTCAGAGTGTTTGCTAAGAGAATTACGTCTACTTTTTTTTAGCACAAAAGATGCTTTTATTTCAGGTTGCAGGTCTTCAAATGGCTTGTCAGGGTTAGGGTTAGTGAAGCCAGGTAAAATGCTCCAATTTAATTTTAAATGTAATTAAGCACAAATACACTGGATATTAGGAGTCCTTGGTGCCCTCTGAACTTAGTTATTTTCTTGCAAACATTTTATTATCCAACTAAGCAACATTTATCAGTACTAGTGGCTGATGATGTTACCTGGTTTAGGTAATGAAACGTCTGCAAAACAAACAATCGAGCTGAGAAAGTACCAGGGACCTCTCATTTCAATCCTGAGTTATGAATATTATCCTGATACATTGAATATTAGTTTCCATATGTTTTCTCATTATATGATAACAATACTGACACAGTGGGAATTTCTTAATGCAAACTGCTCCACCTGGTGGTTCTTGAAAATCATCTGATTCCAAATCATATTAAAAACATCAATGTAGTATCAACTCCTGTCTAGCCTACATTGTCTCCCATCCAACTATGAATTAGGGCTGAACAGTTATCACTACCTCATTGGGTACATGCATAGTTATATAATCTTCTGGCAGCGAACCAGATGAAGTACAGATGTATTTCTCAATTTTGACAACTTTAAGATGGACTTCAACTCCCAAAATTCCTCAGCTAGCAAAACTGGGGAATTGAAATCCAACCATCCTAAAATTGCCAAGGTTGAGAAACACTGAAGTACGAATCTAGTAGTTCATATTTCTTCACATTTGAAAAACATTGATGGATAAATTAACTGATACTGAAGATTAAGCTCTGAATTGAAATAATTATGAATAGGTAGCTTTAGGAAACAACAGCAGTTATATATGACAGGGCTAAATATTTCAATCTGCTTGTTCTGTGAGCCACTTTACGTTTGGCATATCTTGCTAGCTATGCAAGCAACAACTGTGTACTTAGAGAACCATGGCACGTTTTGAAAATGCAGCATGTGAATTGATAGCCCTTATTAGACTTGTCTCTTGTTATGAAAAATCTTAGTCACTTAGACTTCATAGGAAAAACAGCAAGGGTATGCATGGAAAGTGAAATAAAGCAATAAAGCTTAGCAGCTAGATCAGAACTATTCCAGTTTTATTAAAAGAAAGATATCTCCAGACAACAGTACTCATAGTCTTGACAGTTCTGCCATTGCAACTTACAACCATTTTTCACAGCACTGATTTTTGGTAATTTCAGTATTTGAGGGAACAAATTCAGGATTGAGAAATTTGTGATACATATATCACACAAATACATTACATTGTTGGCAGAGATTGCTTGCAATCTTTGTATGTGGTAGAAACAGCATCCATTACTGTTTTCCTCCTTAAACATCTAAGGAAGCAAGCAATTCAAGTTCTGAATCAATGTTTTAGCACTTCACCAGATAAGGAAGACAGACAGAAGTGTGATCCTTATATGCCATAGATATTCCTGCTCAGTCAAAATGTGAAATAAATAATAAATTGGTTCAATTTCTATTAATAAAAATGAAAATTGAGATCAGGAACATTTAACAAGAACTTTGCTCAGGAAAAGTCCCTCCCCAGTTTTTGCCATGATCTGAGAAGATGGACTGCAAACCTAGTTTCATTTCAAAATCAGAGCAAAAGTGCTTTCCATCTCCATCTTTGATAAAAAAAATGTTCTAATAATAATAGCAATTTGAATACCAAAAACTGGTGGCCACATCTGTATTGGATTTATTCATACAGAAGTTGTATAGATACTTGTCAAAGATGTTTTAATTTCAATTCCTGTACTGAGCAAGGCTGAAGTGAAGTGTCCCTTACATTCCTGAGATTCCTCATTGATAATCTTATAGCATATAATCATATTGATTATATGATCTCCAAGTGGTTGATTGATACTACTCCTAAATAGCATTTCTTTATATATGCAAAGTGATTGCCAACTACTTCAGCGAATAGGATTCTCCACAAAATATTATGAAGGCAAATGAGATCATAAGTAATCCTTTGGGTTCTTATTTGGCCAGAAAGACTATCTGTTCCAACATTAAGAGTTCCGGGGACCAGATGCATTCAGGAACCTTCTTCTTTTCTTGCCACATTTGTTAAGTGAATCACTGCAGTTGTTAAATTAGTATCAAGGTTGTTAAGTGAATCTGGCTTCCACATTGACTTTGCTTGTCAGAAGATTGCAAAAGGTGTTCACATGAACCCAGGACACTGCAACTGTCATAAATATGAACCATTGTCAAGCACACAGATGTAAATCACATGACCATGGGGATGTTGCAACGGTCATAAGTGTGAAAAGTGGTCATAAGTCACTTCTTCAGTGCCATTGTACTGAAAAGTCACTAAACAAACTGTTGTACGTTGAGAGCTACTTGCACTGTAAATAGCCATCAAGACGGTTAATGAATTGTCTACCATTTCTTAAGTATCTCTTGGAAAATTCTGAGACCCCCACAACTTGTTTTTTTTGTATCACAAATATTCAGTCCTTCACTCTATGAATCAATACATAGAATCGGAGTATTAAATTGAGCAAGCTTAATCATAACTCTCTTGTGCCTTCTACTCGCTTTTCAAAATAGCTGACACCCATGAGATCACTAAAGTCGACAGCAGGAAAGAATACACTTTTTCCCCCTAGATAAATCTATTTATTCATTTATTTGCTTGTTACCCTAGTTTAAAAAAAGGTTGGATTACAAGTATATAAACAATATAAAAAGTATAAAAACAGATTCCATAGATTTCTACTACATTGATAAAAGTGCATAACTACATACAATTCATCTTGCATTACTACTTGAGGAAGAGGGAAAGGGAGGAACAGTCTGCTGTAGTAGTAATAAATAAATAAATACAGAAGAAGAGATGATCCATATTATAGTTACATATAATTCATACTGTAATTGTAAATGCACAGAAATGTTGACCAATATTGATTAGAATAAGTATCAACCAAGAAATTAAAGATAATCAAGATGCCTACATGCATCCTTCAGAGTTTACCAACTCAGCAAAACTGCCAAGGCATTAGGTCAGTCTGGGGGGAAAAACTATTTTATCCTCCCTTTAGAATAAGTCTCCTATTTACAATAGGGGATAGGGACAGAAGAAAGGCAATTGAGGGTACCCTATAAAAGTAGGAAGACAGTGTTTCATAGTCATATTTGTCTGACATAGCACAACTAAGATTTCATTGTTCAGTTAAAAAAAATCCCAGGCACATTCATAACAGTGCGCTGCAGAATCAAGTCGAAATTCTCATGCTATTCAAATGAAGTAAAACAAAAATTGAAAGCAGCAGAACCCTTGCAAGGAAGCCATTATTTTGATCCCCAAAAGCAGGCAATCACCTATTAGCCACGTTTAACAGAAAGCTGTTCCTGGGTAATCAAGAGCTTCAGTAAAAATAAAATAAAATAAAATAAAACCAAGCCAGGAATCATAATGCTTCAGTTTACCTTATTTCTGAAGCAATTCTGACATAAGGCAAGAGCCTTACTGAATTTCACAATAATTAACTACAGCGACATTGCCTAAAAGCAATGGTGGGATGTGTAGGAACTTGGGAGTCACTAAAGGGACTCACACGGAAGTGTTGTGGGGGAAACCAGAAAACTTGTTTTTCAAGCTTTTGGGACATGAGATATTGATATCAAATTAGGGGTAATCATTAGGGATGTTAACTAGCTCTCTTTTGGGAATCGGGCAAAGGAGGAGCTACAACAGCTGGAGGCACTTTTGGATAAGGAGAGGCAAATGAAAATTCCAGGAGGGGTAGCAGCTGGGACAAAGATTCAAGAATGATGAGTAACATTTACTATGGCTAGGTTGCATGAATCTGTATGTGGGTCTCTCTGCAGGCATTCAGTGAATCTGTGAAATGTTTTAAGAGAATATATTACATAATTCAATTTCCTCAAGGCTGGTGTATGGGCTCCTGTCATATCTAGCAAGTCTGATCAATGGTTGATTCCAACCAATAGTCAGGCTGAACTACTGGTGTGGAAATAAGAATGCCATGAGTTGTTATAAACACATTTATGGAGGATATAATTCAAAACATAGAGAGAGAAGGGAATGAAAAGAACTAAACCTGAAATTTGTCAACATGGCCTTCCTTTGAAGTTTTCAAACAAAAGGAAAAACTTACTAAAATATGTGGTATGGTTCTAATCCAGTGGTGGCGAACCTATGGCACGGGTGCCAGAGGCGGCACTCAGAGCCCTCTCTGTGGGCACGCGCGCCGTTGCCCCAGTCCTAGGCCTTCAGCTGGGTTTTATAAAACCTTTTCGCTTTAGGCCTCTGCCGCCATGGCCAAAAAAAAAAAAAAAGGTTCAATCAATCAATTTCAACTTCTTGCGGGAAAAAAAAGATCTTGCAAAGTTGGAATTGATTGATTGAACTTTTTAGTCCTACCCAGTCTGCCGTTACCACTGCAGCCACGCCCACTCAAAGGGCCACACCCACCCAGCACTCGATGATGCATAAGTGGGTTTTGGGTTGCAGTTTGGGCACTCAGTCTCTAAAAGGTTCGCCATCACTGTTCTAATCCCATAGGCCAATTGAAGAACTACTATTATGAATGGATAATAGACAGCTGTTCCCACTCTGAAAAAGTGGACACAGGTTTATATCTGTAAGGGAAACTTATTTGGTAATTAAAGAAGGTTTTGTCATTATAGCACTGTGTTTACTTCATATTACTGTTCAATCCCTATGCAAATGGAAAACATTTCTACTATGGCTTTTCTGTTGGAAAATAATATATGGATCTGCAGATGTTGTTGAGCTCCTACTGCAGTCAACTGCATCTAATCTGCCCAACAGTTAAGGATGGTGGGAGCTGCAATCTAGCAGCTGAAGGACCACCTGTTGCCCATCCTAAAATATTATGAAAGAACTGTTTCCTTGCATAAATTACCTGCAATCTTATTTGTGGGGAAAATTATGATTTAAGATAGTGATACCACCCCTTGGTCTGATCCACCTTCACACTTGCTACTTTTGCTTGTCAAATGCATCCTGTCTATTCACACATACATTCTTACTATCCAGAAATAGTAAGTCAAGTTAAACATCTTTATCGTTTCTGAAGCATCAGTAGTAAGAATTAAGAACGCCGCAAACTTTACATCATATACATGGTAGAGAAGTCTTATATAAACTTCAGTATCCAAATTCATGCCATGGTTCTGCCTTACTAACATGGCCACCCTCTGGAAATACAAGCCTTTCAACTCCAGAATTCCCAACTATATAAAGCACAGGTGTCAAACTAGATCATGTCACATGACATATCGTGATGTTTTTTGCCTTTGCGGAGCTGGGGTGGGCATGGCCTGTGCGAGACACATCCGGCCCGCGGGCTGCCAGTTTGATACCCCTGATATAAAAGCTCCAAATACTGAGAATTGGAAGAGCAGAATCGATGAAGGACACTATACTGGGGAAGACTACCTTAGAGTCATCATTATGTTTCCCCTCCACATAGAGAGAAAAAATGGCTACCTAAAATTTATCATGCCAGGCAGGAACACTGCTTATGACAAAAATACATACTCTATATCAGGGGTGTCTGCAGAGTATGATTTAAAAAAAGTCAAGATGGAAACCCTAATAATGCAATGGAAGACTCTTCTCCTTTTTTTAATCAATGTTAAACATAAAAAGAGGCAAAGCTTTGATTGTGCTACTGTGGCCACCATCTCTTTTTTTAACCATACGCTGCAATCACCCCTGCTCCACATAGTTGACAGCCTTCCAGCCATTCACTCCGAGACAAACAGGGTGGGAACAAGGCTGAACAAAGATGAAACACAGCAGCTTTCAGCTTCATTATGTGGTCTAGCCCATTTGCAATATTCCTTAGTCTTTTTCTGAAAAGATATCAAGGGACTCTGAATTAGTAGAACTGATGCAGTAAAAAAAAAAAAATCTTCAGACAGTTCAAGGGGGAAAAAAGTCTTTTGGCAGCATAGCAGGTCTCCAAAGTAAAAAGAAGGCCACTTCAACAGATGGCAGAAGAGGTGTCATCTGTCCCCCTCTGCACCTCTTTAAGGAAGTCACCACTCTTCTTGATTGGTGATGGTGGAGGATGGAGGAACTGGCGGTGGAGACTTCTCGGTTGCAGGCTGCTTATTACGACAGCAGGGCTTGAAGAGATGGGTGTCTATAAGGACTTCTCCAAAGCGACCTTTGTAAATAATTCCACAGCAAACCTTTTGCCTTCCAGGGGGAAAACAAACTGTTACTACACATATAATTTATTAAACTTGTATCTCACCAGACTCTGGATGGCTCACAGCAATCCAATAAAGACATTGCAATAAAATCAATAAGGCATAAAAGATAAAGATTAAAAACGGCAAGCACGGTGAACTGAGGGGGTCTTGATCACCCTCGCAAAAGAACCAGATCTTCATGATTCTTTTAAACAACAGCTGATTAAGGGCCATATTTTAAAGATAATTTAAAAGTAATTTATATGTAGTTATTGGACTGTTCTCACTGATGGACAGGTGGGCCTTTTTACATTTGCCTAGTTTTTTACAATATTTGTTTGTTTATTCATATTCATGTCTATCTGGACCCGTTCCAGTCGGGCTTCAGGCTGGGTTACAGCACGGAAACGGCATTGGTCACGCTGGTCAATGATCTCTGGAGGGCCCGGGATAGGGGTTATTCCTCTGTCCTTGTTCTTTTGGACCTCTCAGCGGCTTTTGATACCGTGGACCACGGTATCATGCTGCAACGTTTGGGTGGGTTAGGAGTGGGAGGCACTGTTATGCGGTGGTTCTCCTCCTTCCTCACC
>NW_015386697.1:127618-131064 GCF_001527695.2 Protobothrops mucrosquamatus
ATATCTCCGAGACCGCCTTCTGCCGCAGATTACCCCCCATCGGCCGGTACGCTCCCACAGGGTGGGTCTCCTCAGGGTGCCGTCAGCCAGACAGTGCCGGCTGGCGACTCCCAGGGGGAGGGCCTTCTCAGTGGGAGCTCCCACCCTCTGGAACGAGCTACCCCCAGAGATCCGGGTGATTCCGGATCTCCCTTCCTTCTGCCGCGCCCTCAAGACATGGTTATTTCAGCAAGCAGGACTGGCCTAAGGGGAAATTTTTTAGTGGGGTTCTTAAACATTTTTAATTAATTATAGCCAATTTAAATATTTCTTTTTAACCAAGTTTTAAGGGGTGTCTTGGGGTGTATTTGTATTTTATTGGTTGTTAGCCGCCCTGAGTCCGTAAAGAGAAGGGCGGGGTAAAAGTTTAATTAATAATAATAATAATAATAATAATAATAATAATAATAATAATAATAATAATAATAATGTGTGGCTGCCCAATTTGCAAAATCAACTCTGGGTGAGAAACGTGGTTAAAAGCATCAATGCAAAATGAAAATAAATAATGATACACACAACAATGGTGCATGTATGCTGTATCAAGGGGGGGATGTTTATTAGCCAGTTTCTCACAAAGCCTGAGTGTCATTTAAGCTTAAAAGGGCCCAAGGTCACCCAGCTGGTTCCCTGGTAAGTACACACTAGAACCCTCCTCCCAGTCCAGCATCTTAATTATCACACCATGCTGTTTTCCTGCTCAAGTCATGATTAGACAAGTATAAAACACTCTACTTGGAGATTCCTGTGTGTTTATAGCACTTCTAATAAAACAAAAGGCTGTATCAATATCATGTTGTTGTTTTTTAAATCAAAGGCAACAACTCTTAACTTTTAGCAAAATAATTACTCTGTGGACCTTCTCCTGATCTAAAACCACTACTTAATTCAACCATAAAGAGTACTGCCAATGCCGTCCATCCCCCAAGGTTTGATGGAATGAAGTACAATTTTTTTCTTTATTTTAGAACTGTGCCAAGCTTATTTAGGCCTAAACTACATTTTTTGTGTCTCCCTATTGGGGAGCATGCCAGCAACCAGTCTGCACAAACAAGCAAAGCCCCATCTGTGGGATGCAGGCAGTACGCAAAACCACACCCCCTCTGGTCTGCAGAAAAACCTTTCTCCATGGCACTGGTCCCCAGTGCCCAAAAGGTTGGGGACCTCTGCTATAGAGTCCAAGAGATTACAGTACTATCCTGGGTCTAAGACAGTTCCCATCAACATACAGGTAGTCCTCAACTTACGACCACAATTGAGCTCAAAATTTCTGTTGCTAAGTGAGACGTTTGTTAAGTGAGTTTTGTTCCATTTTATGCCCTTGCCACTGTTGTTAAGTGAATCTGACTTCTCCACTGATTTTGCTTGTCAAAAGGTTGCAAAAGGGGATTAGATGACCTAGGGCAATGATGGCGAACCTTTTAGACACCAAATGCCTAAACTGCAACCCAAAACCCACTTATCCATCGTCAGGTGCCGGGTGGGTGTGGCTGCGGTGGTAACGGCAGACTGGGTGGGACTAAAGTTCAACCAATCAATTCCAACTTTGCAAGATCTTTTTTTTCCCTGTGAGAAGTTGAAATTGACTGATTGATTGAACCTTTTTTTTTTTTTTGCAGACAGTGGCGGCGGCCTAAAGCGAAAAGGTTTTATAAAACCCAGCTGAAGGCCTAGGACTGGGGCGACGGTGCGCGTGCCCACAGAGAGGGCTCTGAGTGCCGCCTCTGGCACCTGCGCCATAGGTTCGCCACCACTGACCTAGGGACATAGCAACAGTGTGAACTAGTTGCCAAGCATCTGAATTTTGATCATGTGACCCAAGGTTATAAGTGTGGAAAATGGTCATGTTACTTTTTTCAGTGCCGTTGTAACTTTGGACGGTCACTGAATGAATTGTTGTAAATTGAGGACTACCTGTATCTTGCAGCAAGAAAATCCATGCATTTCTGATATCTTCCTAATCCCCAACTCTTTTTACAGAGAACTTGTCCTTGCTAGACTTAGCATTTCCGCTGACATGAGTATGCAACACTAGCTAATCTTAAAGCATGAAGGAGATTTGCAGATCAATACACCTGCTGGCTGTTGTCACAGCATCCATCACTCCTGTCCAAGAAAGGATTAATACTGAAAAGGGAAAAAAAAGTAGCCTGAAGACTAGAGTTTTGCTCTTAAGACAACAACAGGCCTTGTGACCCAATTCATGCTCTGCATGATATCCAGTTACTTTTACCCACTTGCCTAAACAGCAGGTTGAGTCATCAGCTGTCTGCAAATGCTGCCTAATTGCTGAGGGAACGGAAACAACAGAGCCTTGTAATTAAGATTACATTTTATGCAATTATCTGCATTTCTAACTTCTGTCTCTTCCTGAGTTTCCCTCTTCTGCCTATCCTCTCTTTTGTCAAAAGCTAAGTCTCCAAGTTCCTTTCAGGTATGGTCTTGCTTTCATAATTTTTTCTTATATATATATATATATGTACACAAATCCACAAATGGGGCATTTTTACCTTTTCCAGTATGTAAGATCCAAGAAGGAGAAGACAGGTGTACGGCTTGAACCCGGTGCCATCTCAGTGTCTGAGCCATCATCAGATTGGTTGCTATAGCAAGGCGAGTGGGCTGGAGAGTTACTTGAGGTAGTGCTGTGAGCATCAGAATCTTATAGGAAGAAAGGAAATACTTACATTAAAATAAAATGCACACCTTGATTTAATGGACAATTCAGGGAGAGGAAGTGTCTGTTATTCCCAAATGTTAATTAAATCTGAATTTAATGCCATATCATTTTACGTCATTTATGTAATAATGCAATTATGCAGATATTATGTTATTAGGAAAATGACGTAAATCAAATTAATAAATGTAAATGAACTATACTTGGACTCAACATTAAATACTCTTTTAGTCACCAAATGACGTTTGTCCAATTTACTTCAGCTATAACATTTAGTTCATAATTTCAATAGGAGATCCAGATGCAAATTTCTGTTAGATCAAAGTTTTACTCTACATAACACTGTTTTTAAACCCAGAAATGTTTATCAGAAATGGACTCATGACTTTGTATGCATCTTTAATTCTTAAGAGTTTCAGCTTTTATTTGCAACATAACATGAAAAAAATTAAGATTATTTCATATAGTTTTAATGCAACATATAAGAAGTTTTCGACTTCCGGTTATGCGCAGTAGCGCAGCAGTCGAGGGGTTCAGGGCTCCATGCCCTTCGGCTGAGTTTCTTCCTGTTAGGGGACCCTAAATGGGCCAGAAGCTGTCCCGAAGAGGCGAAAAAGAAGGAAGAAAGACCTGGGGACCACAGAGAGACATCGGTTGACCCGATCAGTCTAAGAGAAGCCTTCCAGAAACTAACAGGAGAAAGGCTAGCCTAATTTCAGAGTCTAACCCA